>NC_054829.1:74059033-74251936 GCF_018345385.1 Vulpes lagopus
ACCATCAGCCCAGGGCATGATCCTGGGGTCCCAGGATCAAGTCCCACTTCAGGCTCCCTGCATGGAGCCTGCTTCTCCCTCTGCCTGTGTCTCTGTTTCTCTCTCTGTCTCTCATAAATAAATAAATAAAATCTTAAAAAGGAAAGAAAAAATCATGCCTGTAACATTAGAGGTTTTTTCAGTTATTTTTGTTTTAGTTTTAGTTTAGTTTTGTTTTGTTTTTTTTTAATAACATTATGGTCCACTTTAGCTTAGGAAGTAGTCAACAAAAATATTTAGCGTAAATGAAAGTTGAGTCAAATGTGATGGTAGGAAGGTGTCCATACAAAGTTCGTATTATTTTCTATCTCCCGTCAGTTATTTGTGTAGCTGTACAATTAAGTGATCTAAACAGGTTCTGTCTATAATAAAAAAAATGTTTCCAATAAAAGCACCAATGAATTAAACCAACAAATTATTAAGCTGGGGCTCGCTCTACGTCCAGTTCAGGATTGAGCTCTACATGTGTACATTTCTTTCTCCACAAGTACTTCTTGCCTTAAAGAAGTTCACTGCTCATATAGGTATTTTTATCAGTAGGCTCACTGGGAGTACATTGTTGCCTTATCCTTACCACCAAAGTTTCATGGAAGGACAAGGAAAACATCCTGTGTACGTGGATTGCTTACCCCATACCTCTTCTGTTGGGATATGCCAATGGAACTAAGTACGGAGTTTCCCTCTACATTTTATTTTTTTTAATTACAAAAAAGGATTTATTAGACAAACACATCAATAGATGGAGTCTAAGGATTTGGTTGGAAAGCCACTGGGCCTTTCAAAGCAGAAGTCCAAAGTCACATACTTGGAGCATTACTCTGCTACAATTTGTAGAAACAAGAAAAGTGAGGAATGACAGCACTCCACGCTAGTCCACAGACAGATAAGCCTCACACCTCCCTCCCTAGTCCGTTTCTGTTCAACTGGCATCTTCTGTGACTCTGGTACCTGAGAGAGATGGAATGTTTCCCACATCTTACAGAAATTCAGTTTCTGGTTACAGATCTTGCCTCTGTGCACCTGAACTTCCTGTTCATGACACATGGGTTGTTGCTTTTCAAAATCCAATGAGCAGTTATTGAGGGAGTGCTTCTCAATAGGAAAAGTGAATAAAACGTTCTCATCTATAGTAACTGCATTTTTAATCTCATCTGGTATCAACTGTCTTCTAGAAAGTTACAATGTGTTGTTTAGGGACACTATTCTTTAACATAGAAGGAAAGGAGTAATTAGTACAGGATATGTAATTACATGATACCCATTCTGAAATCTTGTAAGAGTGCTGTGAATAGGAAGTCATCATTTAATTTATCAGAAGGAGGGGGGGGAATCTTCTATCATTCCTGATTATACCAGAACTAGACATTTTGAAATTATAATATCATCATATGTTCATGACACCAAACTGGGTTTGCTTTATGAGAAACCTTTGATCATTAAATTTAATTGTTAATGGCACAGGCTATCAATAAAGAGCAAGCAGTATGATATCTGTGTAGGTGTCAGTGGGCCTCAAATAGCAAAGGTGAGAATGAGATAGACGTGACCTGGTTTGGCACATTGGGGTTTCTGAGATGTGAGCTCCAAACATAATACATAGAAAACTAAGGGCAGTATTCCAAACAGATCTGGCATGAGAATTTTATAAAACAGCTAGTTTTTTCAGGGACATAATAAAAGGAGCAGTTTCAACGAAGGGCCATGCATTAAATTCCCATTGTTGGATCCAAGATGGAAATGTTTTTGCTTCCAAGGCCCTCCTGCAGCCCAAGAACTACTTCTTTCACATCCTTGAGAATCTTTTGTATGTCATGGCATCCTAGAGTCTGTTTGGAACAAGGATTGCTCTAGATGAAGCTCTAAAAATGTTGAGTTTGTGCCTTTAAGAAACAGTCCGATTCATGACTTTCGTGTGCAGCAGGAGAGCTGTGCTCTCTCAGCACGGTTCGCCATTTGGGAGCCGAGGCAACGCCAGGACAGATGTATGAAAAGTATCAAATACTGCAAATCAAATACTGCAAAGCAAAACAGGCAGCCCGAGGCATAGACTTCAAGATTTTGGTTGAACCACTAGTCCGTTCATTAACATCTTTAAGCAACTGAGGCCATGGCCTGGTTGGTCAAAGCTGCTCTCAAAATCTGCGGGACAGTGGAACCGCATGTGTGTGAGCAGGTAACTCTAGCCAGGAACTTATGAACATTTCCTAGCAGAAGCTTCTGGTCTTCTCAGAAAAGTAAAATACCTATTGTCTCAGGAACAGCCTGTGGGGAATCTGTTTGGATCAAGAATTGCGCTCAAGTCCCAATCTTAAATGAAGACCTAAAAGTGTGCAGTTTTGTGCACTTAAAAATAGTCCATTTCACAGGGGCCGTGCGTGCTCCTGGACCCAGCTCGTTCAGTGTCTGGGGGGAATCGCTGGGTTTGGGCCAAACATCCAGTATGGAAAGGGAAATGATCCGCTTGGGCAGGGGGGAGGCTGCTTACCCTCCGAGAGAGCTAGAATGTTGGAAGAAGATTCCATCCTAGGGTGAGCGAAGGGCGGCAGGAGGAAGTCCTGGCTCCCCGGAATCTCCCCCCGCAGCAGCCACAGCAGCCCCGCTGGGACACCCAGACCCCAGAGCTGAATGGAGCCTGAGGAGGGAGGAGAGCCAGGTGCGGAAGCGGGAAGCACGGAGGACAGCCGGGGTGCCGGCCCCTGCTTGACCCCCTCTGTGGCCCGCGTGCATTAGGGGGGGAGCCAGGGGGGAAAGGCCAGAGTGGGCAGGCGGCCGTGCCCCCTGCTGGCGCCCCGCGACAGCCCGGAGGGAAGGGGGCGCAGAGGCCGCTCACCCCGAGGGGGCTGCCCTGCGCGTGGGCGCCCCTGGGTGGAACCGGGAGCCGCCGACCCCGCCAGTCACTCGTGAGTTCAAGCCGGTGGACCCCGACAGGCGCCGGTTCATAGGCTTGGAAAGGGGTCAGGTAGGAGGGCCCCAGGAAGGATGCAGAGGGGCCCCCCGCGGCTGCGGCCTCGGCCTCGGCGGCAGGAGGACGTGGGCCTCCGAGGAGGGGAAGTCTGCAGGGGCCACGCAGCCAGCAGGGCGCTCCCGGGCTGCCCCCGGCCGCTCCCCGCCTGAGCCGCCCCGTGGGCGCCGGGCTTCTGCTTCTTCCCCTGGGTCCTCCGCTTCTGGAACCAGATCAGGGCCTGCGTCTCCGTGAAGCCGAGCTACAGTGGGAGGTTCAGGCGCTCGCACGCCCACAGGGAGCGCGGGGCTGAGCTCGCTCTCCGGGGCCACCAGCTGCTCCTGGTGAAGGCGGCGCGGCCTTGGCTTGGCGCAGCGGGGCTCGCCCCGGGGCCGCGGGAGCAGGGTGCGCCCGGGGAGCTCTTGAATTCATGAGCCCTAGAGAGGGAGGGAGGGACACAGGCAGAGGGAGAAGCAGGCTCCATGCAGGGAGCCCGACGCGGGCCGATCCTGGGTCTGCAGGATCACACCCCAGCTGCAGGAGGCGCTAAACCGCTGCGCCCCGGGGCTGCCCCTCCCTCCACATTTTAAGGAGAATTCTCTACTGTGCAATTTCACACACTACAACGTTAATGTTTCTTCTTCTGCTGACTACATTAATACTCTTTTTGCTATTTTTGTGCTAGAAATAAGTGTCCAAATGTTTTCCCTAAAGTGGTGTCAGTCTTCTGTCCACTGTCCATCTTACACAGAATTGTGACACTGTTCATCGAGAAACCAATTCTTTCCTTAATTAACACTCAGATTGATTTTACTGACAGTGCTTGTATTTTTCCTTTCATAAATAGTGTAAACTATGTTGATAATTTCATTTCGATTCAAATGTCACAAGCAGAAAATCTAAACAATTAGCAATATGTTTTAAACAAAGGAGTTTATGCTTTAGAAATTCATGGTTAGGCTATAACAAAATAAATAACAGCTCTGATCAGTTACATCTCTGGTTTAGCTGTCATTAACCTGTCAAAGATCTGGGTGGACACATGAAAGCTGCCTTGAGTCATCACGCACTTACACCTTGTGAGAACATCACAATTACATTTAAAAAAGGTTGCAAGCAAGCCCTAAAAAAAATCCGTTTATTTGCTGCAGTAAACTAGGATGAACAGAATTACTACAAAGTGGTTACATGGATTACACAATCAAAAGATATAAGCAGCACAAGGCATGAATAGAATGACCAGCACTGCAAAACACACACACAATCATACACATACACATAGTTGCACAGACCCAGACACACCCGCTACACACACATCTGTTACTGGAGGGCACTGGGGAGAGAAAAGAGAAACCAAACTCCCATGACACTGCAAAGGGTTTTCTCCGGTATGCGTCCTCTTGTGCTCATCTAGGCCTTGCTTCTGGCTGAAGGCTTTGCTGTACTTGGAGCACTTGCATGGCTTCTGCAGTCAACGAAAAGAGATCGCCATGAATCTGGGTGAACTCAGAGCCCTCCTCACTAAGGTATACGCGTGGGGATATTTTCCCGAGCTTCTGTAGGGTGCTGCAGCAAATCCAGAGCTGTGCCATGAGTTATTTTATTTTAATTTTTCAGGAGAAACAGCAACACTCAGTGTCTGCCTGACAAACTGAACTACTTGCTCATGATAGTTCATAGTTCCAGCATGTACTGTAGTTCTCTTATTTTTTATTTTATTTTTATTGGTTGATTTGAGAGAGACCGAGACAGAGAGAGAGCAAGAGAATGGGAGAGTATAAGCAGGAGGACAAGCAGAGGGAGAGGGAAAAGCAGGCTGCCCGCAGAGCAGGAGCCTGATTTGGGGCTCCATCTCAAAACCCTGGGATAGTGACTGAGCCAAAGGCAGACACCTAACCCGTTGGGCACCTAACCAGGCACCCTTGCAGTTCTTTTAACTAAGTCATACCTTTGCAAAGCTAGGTTGTGAATGTCTGACATGATCTAACTACTAAAAGAACTGAACTCTAGGTCTTCTTTTGGTCTTGGTGGGCCACAAAAATTTACTGACACTAAGGAAGGGCATCATGGACCAAGAGAGTTTGGGAACGCTGATCTAGATGGTGCAAACTGCTTACTATCTCAGAGAATGAAAACTTCAGGAAAAAATTTCTATCAGATATTGGGGATAAGTATAAAAAGCAATACAGCTCAACTGTGGTTTAAGTATTTTCATCTCTATTGCCCAATCTTCCTTTCTTATGTAGAGTGTTCTTTTCTAAAATCTAAACAACTTTCTTAAATGAAGCATATTTACAAATTGTCACAGACTCTTAAGGAAAAAGAAAAAATTCCTACAGGAAGAAAAAACGGTCCACATTCCCTAGCCACCTTTGATACTAGGAACTTACATTACCATCCATTTTACTCGGAAAGAATTGCAAAATAAATTAAAATTATTCCATTAAAACACCTCCTCAAAACAAACAAACAAACCCAGCTGGCCATCACTAAACAGTGCATAAATAAAATAGATTTGAGGAAAAATAAACTATTTGTTTGAAGTAAACTTGCAGTGAAATTTTTTCCAGATACATCTTCAAAAATATTATAGTTTTTTAGATTGAGATAGTATTTAATTTCCTGTTCTGTAGATAAATTCCATGCATATTTTCTCCTTAGTATTTAAGAGTATTACAAAAATGTCCAGATCTACAAAACCAAACTGACATGTGTGTGCCTACCAACTAGCTCTTAAGGAATCAAACATGCCCAGTGCAGCTGTGACTCTCAACGCACCCCCACCCCGCTCCCTAACTGCAGTACCTCAGCACCTTGTCTGTACACTTCCCCAGAGGTGACTACTAGTGCTGGGTATGGAGCTTATCATTCCCTGGCTTTTCTCTATATTTTTACTGCCCATGTATGGAAGGATCTCTAAGTAAGACATAGTACTATATCGCTTTTTACACTTACTTAAATAGTATCATACTGTATGCAAACTTTGTGAGTTCTCTTGAAATTGATGTATTTTTGCTCAGCATTATCTTTATGAGCTTCTAGTCCTCAATTTCATTTTGTGAACACATGTAGTTCATACTCATTCATTGTTAATACCATATCATATTACATTCAGTGGCTATACCCCAATTTGCTTATATATATATAGTATCTAGTGATGGGTAGTTCATATTTTTTCCAATTTTTCACTCTTACAAATAATGTTGCTTTGGCTTTTTTGTACACTGTCTACTTGAATGCAGGTAAGTGTAATTTCCATGGTATGTGTATCTAGAAGGGGGATTGCAACTTCCACTCTTCTAGGAATGGCCAAACTCTACCAAGTAGATAAGCCCTTCTACACTGCAACATCCAGTACGTTCTTATAATTCTATCACTGTATTTTACCAATTCTGAGACTTAGGAGGGACATGATGAGTGTACATAAGTTTAAAAGTATTATGTTCCTAGAAAATAGGACCTCTTATCAATTCGAAGTGATCTTTATCTGTGAGAATTTTTTTTATTTTGAAATTAATTAAGTCTTCATATAGCTATAAAAGCTTTTTAAAATATGTCAGGGGTGGGGAAATAAGGGGGATGTTGAATAAATGGCAGAAGACAAGCATCCTCTGGAGAGCTAATGCACAGCACTGTGATTTCTAGCGAACAACACTGTAGTATTATTTCACAGGTGCTACGAGACGAGATCTTAAATGTTCTCAACATACACGTGCACATACACACAGTCATAAAGGAAATTATATAACATGATGGAGATTTAGATAACACTATGGTGGTAATCATATTGCAATATATAAATGTATCAAATAAATACCTTCCACTTTAAATGTATATAATGTTATATGCCAATTATACCTTAGTTTAAAAGAAGGAAGAAAAAATAAATAAAATAAGCATTTGCCTGGTATATTCATCTTTGTACTTTTAAACAGTCTATTCTTAGGTATGAGGAGTATCCCCATAAAAAGTACCCCAACTGGATTTTCTTAACCTTCCCTTATATCACCTTTTTAAAAGACAAGTTCTGATTCTTGATATTCATTGCTATTTTTTATAGTTTAACGACCATTATGATATACTAGTATATTTATCTATTAACATTTGTTGTTACTAATTATATATTTAATATATACACTTAAAAACATATGTGAATATATTTCATCATTTTATTTTGGGCATTGCTTTTTATCTTGCTTCTCATTTCCCTCCCTATATTTTCTTACATGTTTTGATTTAATGATTTTCCCCTCGTGTCATCATAGAAGGTATGAATACTATTTCTATCCCCTTAGTGGTTATCCTTAACAGTTCTATCACGTACAATGAACACAATCGAAAGTTTATCTGTATGTTTTCCCTCCTACTGAATAACGAGTCCTGCAGAATCTCCTGTCTCACATGTTATGTGTAAGTCTTTTATTTGTGTCTTGACTTTTAAAGCCTGATATGGAATCATTATTATTTAACACATCAGTGTGGTTTAGTTTTATACATTCTTAATGATTACTTGACTTTTCATGCTTTCTGACCTTCAGAGGATCTGATGATGGTAAATTCTTCTTTTATATTTGATTGAAGATGACTTTATTTTTCATTTGTTATTAAGTGAAAGTGTACAAATCCAATTAGATGTATATAACAGACTATTTTTCACATCTCTTAGCCATTTCCATCTCTCTGTATTGCACCATTTGCAAGTTCTTTAGAATCAGCTATCAATTATCTTCAGTAGGAACCTGTTAATAGGACCATTTCAGTTTTTAATTTCCATTAATATTTTAAGCTTTTGTAAGTTTTTATTTGGTTCTTTTCAATTATGCTTAGTTTTTGATAAAATCTTATTTTTTCCTCATGGTGCTTAGGTCTATTTAAAAAATACTCCTGCTTTCTTTTAGAGGCCGATTTGAATGGTAAATGGTTCTCCAACCTTTTATTTCCAGGTTGTAGGTGTCCTTCTGTCTAAAATGAGTCTCTTGTAGACAGAAATAGATGGGTCCTGCTTTTTTATCCAGTCTGAAACCCTGCGCCTTTCGATGGGGTCATTAAGTCCATTCACGTTCAGAGTTACTATTGAGACAGAAGTTGCACTGTTGGGTATTTACCCCAAAGATTCAGATGCAATGAAACGCCGGGACACCTGCACCCCAATGTTTCTAGCAGCAATGTCCCCAATAGCCAAACTGTGGAAGGAGCCTCGGTGTCCATCGAAAGATGAAAGGATAAAGAAGATGTGGTCTATGTATACAATGGAATATTACTCAGCCACTAGAAACGACAAATACCCACCATTTGCTTCAACGTGGATGGAACCGGAGGGTATTATGCTGAGTGAAGTAAGTCACTCAGAGACGGACAAACAGTGTATGTTCTCATTCATTTGGGGAATATAAATAATAGTGAAAGGGAATATAAGGGAAGGGAGAAGAAATGTGTGGGAAATATCAGAAAGGGAGACAGAACTTACATACTCCTAACTCTGGGAAACGAACTAGGGGTGGTGGAAGGGGAGGAGGGTGGGGGGTTGGGGTGAGTGGGTGACAGGCACTGAGGGGGACACTTGACAGGATGAGCACTGGGTGTTATTCTGTATGTTGGTAAATTGAACACAAATAAAAATTAATTTATTAAAAAATACTCTAGATATTTATATAATTTACCTTATCTGATAAATCATTATCTTAAGTTTTTTTTGAAATCTAATGCTGTTATTTGTGCTTTCTCCTGTCTCCTGCTCATGGCTCTTGTTTCTTTGGAGTTATGGGCTCATGTTTGGTGGTCTTTATCTGTTAAAATCCCGTGACCCTTAGGTTGAGGGTATGTCCCTCCAGACAGCATTTGTGTTTGCTTCTGCCAGGCATTCTGGGATGCTATCAATCAAAGGCCATTTTAAGTTTATTTCTTGCTTTAGGGTTTTCTGGTCAGGGAAGTATTTTAGGTCTGAACTCTAAACACACTTGAGGGAAAGACTGTGGTTACAAACTCGAAGGAGAACTCTTTCTCTCTAGCCAGCAATTACTCTGAGACAGTCCAATGTCCTAAGCATCTTCGTCTGCCAAAGGTAGATTATTTCCAGTCCCTGATTTAATTTTGAGTATCACTTTTCTAGGGCCCCAGCACTGTGGTGGGATGTGGTTCCATCTTGTCCTATAACCTAAATCCAGAGCTTGCCTCCCTTTCCATCACCACTGAAAACCAAACCTTGAATTTATGGATACTGGCAAACACCCTGAAGGTGTTCTCATTCTCAACTTAACCTTATCACTCTGGCCTTCGGCTTCAGTTTGCTTTGTTGGATTCTGGGGATTATTGTTACTTTTCTCCCCATAAGTTCAGATATTTGCTATTTGCTTTATTATATCCAGCATGGGTATGTGTTTTGTATAGGACCTCTGTATTTTAAATGACTGTTCAAAGTAACAGAAAAACACTGCATTTTCTTGGCAGTCCAAAAAATAGGATGTTTACTGCTTTTTTCATCTAGTCTAAATCAACAAAATCTCTTTTCACATATCACATGACCTTGGGTGCCTATTATTTCTGCAAACATTGCCCAGTTTAAAAAAAAAAACTCGAAAATGTAGTTGTAGGTATTTAAATCAGAAATTTCTTGGAGTTGCTGGGACTTTTATTATATCCAAATGTTTTACTTAAACTTGTATTTTAAAAACATATAAGGATATATCAATATGATGTATATGAAAAGGAAAAAGGGAAGGTTTTCTCCCTACAATCTATCTATAAAACAAGATCTTGTGAAGAAGTCAATCACCATGGCAGCTGCAGTGACAGCTAAGTGTCTGGCAGAGAACAACCGAAGACAAGACCAAGTATCTGGATGACTTCCTAAGAGAATGATAGAAGTTTCCAGGAACAAAAGGCAATGAGAAACAAGGTCTGTGCATCACCGATTAACAACACCCCTCTAATTCCTAAATTTCTTCTTAGCAGGTACTGTCTAGGTAGGCATCCTACAGTGCCCCATGGATACTATGAAAGGTTCTGAGCCAGTGTATGGAGATTATGGCAAAAGCATAAGGGTTTTATAGTTATCACAAGTTTTCAAAAACCCAAATGTGTATTATTCACTGGCTTGGATGGAATAAATAATGTTTTACACACACATTCACACACTCATATATTGATATTTTTCAAATGTTTATAAATACTACTGGTGATTATTTCAATACACTTTATTTACAAATGTCACTGAAATTTTATTACCTTCGCTTATTTATTTTCTCCTATAAAAGACATTAAAAATACAACTATCATGTGTTTCTGTGTGTGTGTGGGCAGGAAAGATGGGCTGAAATTTATGTTAGAAAGGTTCCTCCAATTCAAAAAGTTTGAGAATTATAGTTGTAAAAGGGACTCATTTAAAGAAGTAGTTCTCTGCCTGGACTCCTTCCTTTGTATCAAGAACCATTTGAAGCTGAGGATTCCTTGGGGTTTTGTCCTAAGATTATCAGCTCACACGCTCTACAATCACCCTTCTATGTCAGTCTAGAAAGAAAGGTCCTCTGAGTCCTTTAGGCTATAGCAAAGTATAGTAAGAAGCCATGTTTGCCTTTCATGTCTGTCCATCTCTTTTATCCCTAAATCTTAAAAAATATACAATTTTCTTGATATTGCAAGGAAAGATATAATTTCTGACATATTTGGTCACAATGCCATATAGCGCTCCTTGGAAAGAACTTTAATGTGCACCCTTGCAGGATCCCTGGGTGGCCAGCGGTTTAGCGCCTGCCTTTGGCCCAGGGCGCGATCCTGGAGACCCGGGATCGAATCCCACGTCGGGCTCCCAGTGCATGGAGCCTGCTTCTCCCTCTGCCTCTGTTTCTACCTCTATCACTCTGTGTGTCTCTATTAATAAATAAATCAAATGTTTAAAAAAAAAAAAAAACAAGCTCTGTTCCCAGGCCCTTTGCTTTCCAAGGAGGTCTTTGGTCCCGCTGGGGCATAGAGACCTCAACTCTATGGCCTGTACAGCCGAGATGCCCAAGCCTGGGGTTCGATGCAACTTGTCACAAAGTTAGATGCAACAGTGCACAGGCTGGACCCCCTCCCTCGCCCCGCCCCCCACCCCCCCTGCCCTGGCGATCCCCGAGGGCAAGATTGTTCAGACACCCCCGCTCAGAGGCCTTCCCCGGGCCCCCCTCTAGCCTCCGGGGCCCCCTAAATCTTAGCGACCCCCATCCGTGTTGGAGCCCTTCCCTGCAGCTCCTCCAGGAGCACCATTTCCAGCCTGGTCGCAGCAGCTCCGGTCAGCCCCGGGCTCCTCCTCGGCCCTCCGCGGGGCGGGGAAGCCGGCGGGGGAGAGCGCGAGGAGCCCGAGGCAGCCGCAGGTGGGCGTCCTCCCGGGTGAGTGGGGTCGCCTCTGGCCCCCGCAGTCCCTCCCGGGCTCCGCGCTTCCTTCCACTCTCTGCGGCTGCGCCCAGGGCTCCGCGGCGCACACGGAGGCGCTGGGGAGGGCGGCGGCGGCGGAGGTCAGCGTGGGGCTGGCGGGTCCCGCGCGGCCTAGTGAGCCCCCAGGCCTGCTCCTCCCCGTCGGAGCCCAGCGCTGGGGAGGCGGCGGCGGAGGGCGGGGAGGAGGCCCCCGGGGAGCGCTGCGCGCGCGGGAAACGCTCGCCACTGTGCCCGGAGGGATTGGGGCTGGGGCGGCGCAGGGCGGGGCGGCGCGGGCGGCGGGGTCGGTGAGCCAGCGAGCAGGCTTCAGGGGCCGCCTCGCCTGGGCTCGTCTTCGCTCCTGGCGCCCCGGAGCCCAGGGCCTGCAGAGGCCGAGGGGGCTGCGCCTCCAACGTCCTGTGTTCGCTGTGTTGCCCTTTGGAGACCAAACAAGGTAGTTCGCTGAGCATCCCCCCCTTCCCACTTCCATTGGGGGCGCGGGGCTGGGTGCGGGGTGGGGGCGTCGGGGTCACGCCTGCGGGGGTGTGTGTTTTCTAAATAATACACCTGTTAGAATTCTATCAGTCTTTAATCCTGAACTACATCTTTTCATTCTTACTTGCTACTCTGCATGGTTTTATAATCTCTGGGTCTGCGCTAATATTTCAGGGCATCGTTTAGTTAAAAGGCAAAGGAAAGATGGGTGTAAAAATAAGAAAAGCAGCCGATTTCAAGTAGAAGTAAGCATCTGCTTGTTCTCAAAGATGCTTCTGGTTTTTAATCAGCTCTGAAGTCTGGAAAACCCTTGTAAACAAGAAAACAAGCTATTTCATCGGCTTTGGTTTCCATTTCACCGCCAAGAAGGATGATGGATTGCGAGTTTGACCTGTCACGTATGGAAATTAGCTTGCTTTATTCAGTCACCCAGGCAATGTTTGGATTTATGGACTCGTCTACTCTTAATTATACATGGCCTTTTGTTTCTTCTATTGTAGATGGATCTATAGTTAAGTATGCAATGTTCGAGAGCTTTTATGGGTCATAGAAAGCCTATCATGATAGGACTGCAAGTATACTAAATACTCAACTGTCACTCATACACAAGTAAGCAATAAGTACCATGTTAGGTGAGTACACACATGCGCATTTGCTAACCACTGCTAATTTGATTTGCTAATCACTTTTGGGTTCAAAATTTACTTTTTAAAATTTATAACAATATACCTCACCTTCCTGAGCAGAACACGATAATAAAAGGTCTTTCTTGACTCCTTGACATAAGCTCATCATGCACTTTATTATATATACTACACCAAATGGTGATGTTCACAGGAATCATTGAGCTGCCACGTGAAGGGCTCCAAAATGTGCCACGGTGAAGTAAGGACTATTCTGGGCTGAAGATAGCTGTGAATCCACAGTACAGGGAGAGCTTTCTCTGAAGTCCCCTTATCCATCTAAAGATAGATCCTCCCCCTAGGAAACCTCAATTGTCTTAAATCCTCTCCCCCAAAGTCTCACCCCCCAGGGAAGACCGATTCATCACAAGGCCGCAGAAAGGTAGGCACTACACTCAGACAGACATGGGCACAACCCATCATGTCTTCCATCTGTTCCCCTAAGGACTCACTTGTCTTTCCAAAAATTCATTTACTCTCCCTTCAGTGGCCTTTCTCCCTGCTCCTTTCCCTTTTTAAAATGCTCTATCTGCTCTCAAATCTCACCACATCTCTGGGTATTTAGTTCTTGTCGTGAGGTCCCTTTACATGTAAAATTAAAATTTTATAAACGTGGATGCCTTTACTCCTGTTATTTTGTCTGTTGTCAGTTTTGTTCACAGGCCCCCAGGTACTGAACTGAGGAGGTCAGGAGCAAGTTTCTCCTCCCCTGAGCAGCATTTCTGGCCACTGTCTATGTGGCCCAAACTGCTTTACTCATTTCATTTAAGGTCTTACTCTGTTAATTCCTTAGATGTTTCTGTTTTCCTTCCATCCCTCTTTCCTTCCTCCCTTCCTTCCTTTCCACCTTCCTTTTCCATTTTCTTCCTTCTTTCTTTTTTTTTCTCTTTTTTCTCTTTTTTTTCTTTTTTCTTTTTTTTCTTTTTTTTCTCTTTTTTTTCTTCCTTCTTTCTATTCCTCAGTTCTCTTTCCCTTCCTCTGTCTCTGCCTCTGCGTTTCTTTCTCTTGCATTAAGCTTCTATTTCATCTGCCATAGTTCCTTTCACTTCTTGCCGTTAAGAGTGTAATCGCCTCCACTCTAATCTTCCATGGGAAGAGAAAATAAATGCCCATATGTTTTAGAGTTATTTCTAAAAGCAGGTCGAGCAGGATTCACCTGAAGACTTTTTATAATAAATTTATTTTTTATTGGTGTTCAATTTGCCAACATACAGAGTAACACCCAGTGCTCATCCCGTGAATGGGTGATGGGCACTGAGGGGGGCACTTGACGGGATGAAGACTCTTAATATAAAACTCTTCCTTCAGTGAAGTGCATGACTTTAGTGTATAGGCCTCGTAATGTCTATTTTAATTCCTCGAAAGAGATTCTTCTTTCCTTCTAGATTTGGTCAGTTGCAGATAACTTACGTAGCTACAAATATTTTCTAGATATATGAAGCATTGTGTATGAAACATACATGTGCATTACGACGAAAAAAGTTAAAATTTCATTTTCATGTAATTAGAAATGTATACACCTTCTTGCACATACATATTCATATGTATTGTATATATTTGTATATGTGTATGTAACAAACTGCACATTTACACAAATTAGTGCATCAGTTTCTTTTGAGTTGTTTTGTTTTGTTTTAAGATTTTTTTAAGTAATCTCTACATCCAACCTGGGGCTCGAACTCACAATCCTGAGATGAAGGGTCACACACTCCACCGACTGAGCCAACCAGGCATCCCTCTTTTGGCATTTCTATTCGAATCTAATCACATGTATATTCTTAGTCTCATTCCTTTATATTAGTTTATAGTTCATGATAGATTTTTGTATCAATTAAACTACAACCAAATTACCTACCAATGAAAAAAAACACCATATCCCGATTTTACACTAAAAATTATTTTATGGATAGCCTTTTTCTCAGCTTATATAAAGTACTTTTCAATGAGAAAAGAGTTTTGCGTGTACTAGGTTCTACACATTGCTCTAGCTAGGAGTCACGGGGAGAGTGAAGGGAGATGAACTGATAAGGCTTCTGAACTACAGGTGTTATTTGGGTGTTAGAAGTGAGGAAAACTATATAAAGGCAGGAACTTTTAAATATCTGTGGATATTTTAAATATCTGTGGATCAAGGGCATTGTTGACCACTCATTCCAACAAAGGCAAGCAGCAATGGAAACAATAGTACCAAGGACTCAGGTAAGAAACACATGACACCTTTTTGGAATTGTAAGTAGTTCAGTAAAATTAAAAATTCTCTCTCTCTCTCTCTCTCTCTCTCTCTCTCTCGTAAGTAAATGTGTGAAAGCAGATTGTCTTTGCTTATCTGCCTATTTGGTTAATATTCTTGGGAATAACTGTTATTGTTATGTATCTGTACAAAGACTGAGTCACAAAAAGGACATTTGTGAATAAAAATGACCTTAATTACGTGGCATCATGGAGCAAATGAGTATCCATGGAGATTATGTAGCTAATTCCCCACTCAGAATATTTTCACATTGTGAAGATGTTTGGCTTTTGTTTTGTTCCATTTCGATGTGTGGAATGTATTTATTTGCTAGCCCTATACTTATTTTGTTATAGCTTTTATTTCAAAGAGGCTATCATCTGGTGTATACTCTTAGCATTTAAGGAAAAAAAACCCACATCACATACATCCTAGAGATTGCTATTCAAATCTTCCCTCTATCACTAACTAGCTGTGAGACACTAGGCAATTCTTTCAAGCTTGTTGGGCCTCAGTGGCCTCATTTGTATAAATTGAGGGTTTGAGTCAATGACCTCCTATGACTGCCTGAATTAAAGTGATTATTACGTCTGCTTCTTTGAAGTCTAAATTGACATTCAAGTAAAAAGTTCCTCAGCTACCAACCCTGTACTTTACAGCAGTGAAATGTAGAAAGATTTGTGCTTCTTTATGTCTTTCCCTCTTGAAGCCTGCATGCATTAGCTCTTCCTTGAGTGTTAATGAAAATGTAAATTCATGCTGAGGTAGCTTTCTAATTAGATTTGTTTATAGAGTGATTTCAATTGTAACTTTCCTGAAAAGTAGAAAAGGAAAATGATCACTTATTGAAATCACTGAATTTACCATACATTTTAATTAAGCAAGGTAGGTAATTGTGTTCTCATTTCACAAGTGAGAAAAATGAGTTAAAAGAGCTTTTAGGTTTATATTATGTGCATTTTATCACATAAATAATTTTTTAAAGAATTGTTAAATGTCTATGATAGTGAAGTACCTGAATATATATACATACATATATAACTTTGACCCAGATCTGTACCAGGCCAGGTCTATATTATGTCATGAAGGTTTTGTATTAAGAATCAGGGTTGGGGATCCCTGGGCGGCTCAGCAGTTTGGCACCTGCCTTCGGCCCAGCGTGTGATCCTGGAGACCTGGGATCGAGTCCCACGTTGGGCTCCTTGCATGGAGCCAGCTCCTCCCTCTGCCTGTCTCTCTCTCTCTCTCTCTCTCTCTCTCTCTCTCTCTCTTCGTGTCTCTCATGAATACATGAATAAATCTTAAAAAAAAGAATCAGGGTCAATTACACATCTTTTAAACTCTTTGCTATCTCTGATTTTGGGGAGGCCTTCTATCCCATCCATCTTCCATTTTTGACCCTAAGTTCTCTATTTTCTAGCTTTTATTACTTTTTTTCATCCTCCAGGACACTTTCATCAACCTTGTAATGACTGATAAAAAAGCAAAAGCTGAGACGCCTGGGATGTGCAGTTGGTTAAGTGTTGGACTCTTGGTTTCAGCTCAGGTGGTGATCTCAGGCTTGTGAGGTGGAGTGGCACAAAGGGCTCTGCACTCATTGCAGAGTCTGCTTAAGACTTTTTCCTCCCTCCACCTCTGTCCCTCCCCACTGCACTCTCTCTCTTTCTTTCACTCTAAATAAGTGAACATCTTTTTAAAACATATTTTTTTATTCATTCACGAGAGACACACAGAGAGAGGCAGAGACACAGGCAGGGGGAGAAACAGGCTCCCTGAAGGGAACCCGATGTGGGACTCGATTCCAGGACCCCAGGGTCACATCCTGAGGTGCCCCTAAGTATGTCAAGAAAGAAAGAAGAAGGAAAAGCAAAATCTTTGTTGGCCTTACACTACTTCAATCACTGAAATGCAGAGAAATATGAAGTAGCAGAGTGGTAAAGTGCACGCACTATGAAATGGACATTTTTGGGTTTGAATACAGGTTCCAAGGCTTTATTAAGTTTGTAATCTGTGCAAGTTACATGGATTCTCTGTGCCTTGATTTCCTTGCTGGTGGAGTGGGGTTAGTAGGGATAGTATTCAACTGAAGGGTTGATGGTTGGATAAAATGGGCTAATTTTATGAGAAGAAAGCATTATGATATGAAAAGCTAAGTAATAATCCTAGGCATTCTCCTTACATCATTGGAAGCCTATACTACTGGAGTCTTTAAGCTATTCCATTTAATTGGAGGTTCTTGTACTCATCTTAATAACAATTCATACATTTGAGTGATTTATGTGACTTCCAAATTATTTTTTTCCAGTTTTTTTTAACTTCATCCCTCAATTCCACATTAGTTCCGATTCTAATCTCAGCATCTTTGACCCCAAATTATAATCAAACCTATACCTGAATTGCTTCCTTTCCTAGCATTGGCCTAAAGTTCTTGAGGCCTGGACTGTGCCAAATATCTTAGTCGCCCAGTCATGATTGCTTTGAAGGAAATACCTGAGCCATTTCCTCTGTCCCAGATGACTTTATCATATTGATCACATTCACAACTAGAGAAGGGAACTCTGAAAAAGTTGAGCCTGGAAAGGAAAGTAGGGTACAGAATATAGATTATTTCTCAGTAGAAATGGATGGACCTTTTGTTCAGAATGTGGAGGATGGAGGTACAGTGTGCTGGGCTGATGGGAAATTCATCCACAATATGGTGCACACTGCTTATCTTTGCTTATAGACATTCCATCTTAAACAAAAATGTCAGATATTATATTTTCACAGAAAAGATAGAATAATAGCTTTTGTTTTGACAGACAGCTTTTGTTTGTCATGTGTTATAATCTGTCATACTTTGTATTTCAAACTCTGTTTTGCTTTGGACATTTACGGTATGGATGTGTGTGTAGGTGTTTGTTTCTACGTGAGAATTGACCCATATGACCCATTATTTAGTCTTCACTAAATAATGTAGACCCAGAAAATTTTTGGGCAGGGTTAGGGGGAGATGGATTCTATAAGAAGGGGAGACTTGTTTTTTGTGAGTATTTTGCCAAAAGTAGAACAATAAGGATATATTGACTATTTTGAAACACTACTTCTATGCAAAGAAAAATGCATGCATTTCTATATTATTCATCTTTTTAATTGCATAGTTCTTCATAAATCACTGCGTGTGACTTTTGCTTCCTTTGTAATTCTCTCACAAGTTTTGTATATTTGCGTTCCACGGTTATCATTCAGTTGTGATTGATAACTTAAGATTGGCAATAGCTACAGCTAAAAACAGGAAAGAAATACAGGTGACATAGGAACCAGTTACAAAAGAGCATATAATATAGCAGAAACAGCAGCCACAGAAATGGAGCCAGTTGCTCATGCATTTAGAATGTCCTTGAGCCTGATCTCATGCATACCACTCTACTAGATGCAGTGTTGCTGAGCATGCCCAACATCACATCTTTGTAGATCATACATCACTCATAGAGGGAGGTCAGGTCACATGATAATTTGATGGCCTGTAGAAAGCTTTCCACTTTTTCTAAGATCATATAAATCAGAAATTGCTTTTTCATAGAAGAGATGAAGAGAGAGAATAGAATATCACGGTTGCCCAATCCTAAAGACCTATGCTATGATGACCCTATAGGGGCCCATCAAAGTCTCCATGCGGCATCCCTATTCAATATATAGACTTCAAAAATTATCATTATCTTCAAAGTCCATTTATTGCTTCTCAATAACTAACCAAATCTGCTCAAAGGTGATGGTATTTTCAAAAGGATAGAAATTAAGAAAAAAATAGTTAAAATAGTTAAAATCTCATAAAGCAGGATTTGCACTATGAGCTCATGACTGCTTAACTCCGGTGCTAAATTTGGGTAAACAAATTTCTCTCCCCACAGAGTAGATTCCTATTTTGAGCCTCTGATTGGGTTGAATTATGTGCAAGATTCCGTGGCCCTAATTCTGGACAATAGACAGTACAGATATTATAGAAATATTACAGAGAAAATGACAATGTTTTCATGTTTGATGTTATCTCCCTATTAGAGTTGAAGAAATAAGTATCTGTAGGTTAACTTACATTTGGTTGAACTTAATATTAGGTTAAGGAAATCATAAACAGTAGGTGGAGGTATAAAATAACAATACTCCTTACAACATACGATTTTATTTCCCTATCATAAAAAAAAAGGTTACACAAGGCAGGAAACCACAAATGTTGGAGAGGATGTGGAGAAAAGGGAACCCTCTTACACTGTTGGTGGGAATGTGAAATGGTGCAGCCACTCTGGAAAACTGTGTGGAGGTTCCTCGGTTCCTCAAAGAGTTAAAAATCAACCTGCCCCACGACCCAGCAACTGCAGTGTTGGGGATTTACCCCAAAGGTACAGATGCAATGAAACGCTGGGACACCTGCACCCCGATGTTTCTAGCAGCAATGTCCACAATAGCCAAACTGTGGAAGGAGCCTTGGTGTCCAGCGAAAGATGAATGGATAAAGAAGATGTGGTTTATGTATACAATGGAATATTACTCAGCCATTAGAAATGACAGATACCCACCATTTGCTTCGACGTGGATGGAACTGGAGAGTATTATGCTGAGTGAAATAAGTCAATCGGAAAAGGACGAGCATTATATGGTCTCATTCATTTGGGGAATATGAATAATAGTGAAAGGGAATACAAGGGAAGGGAGAAGAAATGTGTAGGAAATATGAGAAAGGGAGACAGAACATGAAGACTCCTAACTCTGGGAAATGAACTAGGGGTGGTGGAAGGGGAGGGGGGCGGGGGGTAGGGGTGAATGGGTGACGGGCACTGAGGGGGGCACTTGATGAGATGACCACTGGGTGTTATTCTGTATGTTGGCAAATTGAACACCAATAAAAAATAAATTTATTTAAAAAATGTATGTTTCCAATAATAGAAATTATGGTAATAGTTCACTAAGACCTTTTACTTAATTCATCACAAAGCCCTATGTGTGCCTGTCAAAAAGATTCCTAATGTGTTAATTCATGTATTTCTTTACAAAAGAACCTCTCACCTGGACAATTACTATAAACCTGTGACAGAGCTTCTCTTTCCATTGTCCATACTGTTCTCCAAGTGAAATTTCTCAAAAGCTATCTGATCAGGTTACAGCCCACTTTAAAATCCTTCAGTGGATTCCTGTTACCCTTGGTTTGAAGTTTTCACTTCATAGAATGGAACACAAGGCCTTTTTCAATCTTCTTGAATTTAGGAAGAGAATTTAGATTATTCTCTAAATTTTCTGCCTCTCCTACTCCCTAATCTCCACCCACTTTGCTCTGCTGGGATGCCAAACCATTTGTAGTCTCTCAAAACAGGTCCTGCTGACTCGTTTATGTAAAGGCCTTCAGATGCTTCCTGGCATGTTATAAATGCAAAATAAGTGCTGCTATTATCTTTACTATCACTCCTGATCCCTGCTTTACTCTCCCCCCACCAAATTGTTCCAAATTTCCACTCCATCTCATTGTCCAGAAGTTAATGATATGGCCACCCCTGACCTACAGGAGAGCCTGGGAAAGGCAATCTTTGAATCGAATGGCCATGCACACAATTGGTTTTTAGGAGTGCCTGGGTAGCTCACTTGGTTGAGTGTCTGACTCTTGGTTTCAGCTCAGATCATAATCTAGAGTTATGAGATGAAGTCCCACATTAGCCTTCCATGCTGGGCATTGTACCTGCTTAGAATTCTCTCTCTCTCTCTCTCTCTCTGTCTCTCTCTCTCTCTCTCTCCCCCCCCCCACCCCTTGCTCTCTCTCTCAAAAAAAATTGGTTTTATTAGAGAAAGGAATAATGTATCATCTTGGGAAGCCATTAGTTCCTGATTATAAAAGTTAATGTCTGAACTGAATTTTTATAATATCACCACTCCCTTGTTTAAAAATACTGGCAGTGGCTTACAGGTGTGCTTACAATAAAATATAGCATCTACGGGAAAAGAGAAAAAAAAAAAAGGTTAAACAGGGCTGTTATGGTGGAGTTGCCATCATTCTTCTTCTTAGTGCATCCTGTAATACGCAGCTACAATCTTTTGGTTCAAGAAGGCTGCACGAGCTCCAGCGATTGATTCCACATTTTACCAAACAGGAATGAAAAGTCACAAAGAAGGATGCACCCCTTCTGTAGTAGTGTGGTTAGGCTGTCCTAACCAAATACCACTGACTGGGTGGCTTAAACAGTAAAACCTGTTTTTCTCATAGTTGTGGAGGGCAGAAGTTAGGGAGGGGAAGATAGATGTGTAGAAGAAAATTAGTGTGCAGATGATGCTTTTACTAGAGAGAGATGAAATGGACCCTCGACAGGAAAAGAAACAAAACTTCACTACTCAAAGCTAGAGATCCCAAAATATCCAGCTCTTAAAAACATGATGAGAATATAAATACTAAATCCAAACATATAGAAGATCAGAAGTATTAAAAATGAGAAATGACACATAAAGGAGCTTAAACCCTGGGATTGCGAGTAATAAATAAGAATTAAATGCAAGAGGGAGGAGGGGCAAGATGGTGGAAGAGTAGCGTCCCAAAGTCACCTGTCCCCAACAAATTACCTAGATAACCTTCAAATCATCCTGCAAATCTACGAATTCGGAAAGAGAGAACACCTGGAATGCTACAGTGAGAAGAGTTCGCGCTTCTATCAAGGTAGGAAGACGGGGAAAAAGAAATAAAGAAACAAAAGGCATCCAAGGGGGAGGGGCCCCACGAGGACCTGGGCTGAGGACAGGGGAGCCCCGTCCTGGAGAAGCAGGAGCTGCACCATCCTTCCCAGCTGGAAAGGCGCCCCCAAGGAGTTAGAGCCAGACCCCAGGAGGGCGGGGATGCCCTCGGGCTCCCTGGGACACTAACAGGCACCTGCAGCGCCCACAGGAGAGTGCGCCGAGCTCCCTAAGGGCTGCAGCGCACACGGAGGGGCCTGGAGCAGCTCGGAGGGGCTCGGGCGGCGGCTCCGCGGAGGGGGCTGCGCGGCTCCGGGAGCAGCTGGGCGGCGGCGGCTCGGGCAGAGGAAGAAGCTCCGTGGGGAGGGGGCAGCGCGGCTCCGGGAGCAGCTCGGAGGGGCTCGGGCGACGGTTCTGTGGAGGGGGCTGCGCGGCCGGGAGCGCAAATCCAACAGCGCAGGCCCCGAAGCACAGGGCGCCGAGACACAGCCCCGGATCCGGCTTCCCCCCGGGTCAGGCAGAGACCCGGAGGGCCCAGGACAGCAAGGACACTCCTGCCCTGAGCTGAGCAGATCAGGAGCCCCGCCCCGGAGCCTCCAGGCCCAGCAGAGAGCCCCGGAGTTACGGCGGGGGCTGAATCCAGGTTTCCAGAGCTGGCCCTGCCACTGTGGCTGTTCCTCCTGGGGCCTCACGGGGTAAACAACCCCCACTGAGCCCTGCACCAGGCAGGGGGGCAGAGCAGCTCCCCCAAGTGCTAACACCTGAGAATCAGCACAGCAGGCCCCTCCCCCAGAACACCAGCTAGAAGGACCAGTTCCAGGGGAAGTCAAGGGACGTAAAGTATACAGATTCAGAAGATACCCCCCGTGTTTTTTGTTTTTTTATTTTTATTTTTTTTGTTTTTGTTTTGTTTTGTTTTTCTTTCTTTTTGATTTCTGATTGCTTCACCCACCCCCTTTTTTTCCGCCTTTCTTTTTCTTTCTCCTTTTCTTCTCTTTTTTCCTTTTTTTTCTTTCTCTTTTTTCTTTTTCTCTTTTCTTTCCTTCTTTCTCTCCTCTCATTTTCTCCTTTTCCCAATACAACTTGTTTTTGGCCACTCTGCACTGAGCAAAATGACTAGAAGGAAAACCTCACCTCAAAAGAAAGAATCAGAAACAGTCCTCTCTCCCACAGAGTTAAAAAATCTGGATTACAATTCAATGTCAGAAAGCCAATTCAGAAGCCCTGTTATACAGCTACTGCTGGCTCTAGAAAAAAGCATAAAGGACTCAAGAGATGTCATGACTGCAGA
Organism: Vulpes lagopus; assembly: GCF_018345385.1. NCBI lineage: Eukaryota > Metazoa > Chordata > Mammalia > Carnivora > Canidae > Vulpes > Vulpes lagopus. The sequence continues at coordinate 74,081,785 of NC_054829.1, forward strand.
ATTTAGATCTAATCAGGGAGAAATTAAAAATCAATTGAATGAGATGCAATCCAAACTAGAAGTCCTAACGATTAGGGTTAACTAGGTGGAAGAACGAGTGAGTGAGATAGAAGACAAGGTGATGGCAAAGAGGGAAACTGGGGAAAAAAAGAGACAGACATTTAACAGACCATGAAGACAGGTTAAGGGACATAAACGACAGCCTGAGGAAGAAAAACCTACATTTAATTGGGGTTCCCGAGGGCACAGAAAGGGCCAGAGGGCCAGAATTTGTATTTGTACAAATCCTAGCTGAAAACTTTCCTAATCTGGGAAGGGAAACAGGCATTCAGATCCAGGAAATAGAGAGATCCCCCCCTAAAATCAATAAAAACCGTTCAACACCTCGACATTTAATAGTGAAGCTTGCAAATTCCAAAGATAAAGAGAAGATCCTTAAAGCAGCAAGGGACAAGAAATCCCTGACTTTTATGGGGAGGAGTATTAGGGTGACAGCAGACCTCTCCACAGAGACCTGGCAGGCCAGAAAGGCCTGGCAGGATATATTCAGTGTCCTAAATGAGAAAAACATGCAACCAAGAATACTTTATCCAGCAAGGCTCCCATTCAGAATGGAAGGAGAGATAAAGAGATTCCAAGACACGCAGGAACTGAAAGAATATGTGACCTCCAAATCAGCTATGAAAGAAATTTGAAGGGGGACTCTTAAAATTCAGCTTTAAGAAGACATCCAGTGGAACAATCCACAAAAACAAGGACTGAATAGATATCATGATGACACTAAACTCCTATCTTTCAATAGTAACTCTGAACGTGAATGGGCTTAATGACCCCATCAAAGGCACAGGGTTTCAGACCGGATAAAAAAGCAGGACCCGTCTATTTGCTGTCTACAGGAGACTCATTTCAGACAGAAGGACACCTACAGCCTGAAAATAAAAGGTTGGGAAGCCATATACCCTTCAAATGGTCCTCAAAAGAAACCAGGTGTAGCCATCCTTATATCAGATAAACTAAACTTTACCCTGAAGACTGTAGTGAGAGATGAAGAGGGACACTATATCATACTCAAAGGATCTATCCATCAAGAGGACTTCACAATCCTCAATATATATGCCCCGAATGTGGGAGCTGACAAATATATCAATCAATTAATAACCAAAGTTAAGACATACTTAGATAATAATACACTTATACTTGGTGACTTCAATCTAGTGCTTTCTACACTCGCCAGGTCCTCTAAACACAACATCTCCAAAGAAACGAGAGGTTTAAATGATACACGGGACCAGATGGATTTCAGAGATATCTACAAAGCTTTACATCCAAACTCAACGGAACACACATCCTTCTCAAGTACACATGGAACTTTCTCCAGAAGAGACCACATACTGGGTCACAAATCAGGTCTGAACCGATACCAAAAGATTGGGATCGTCCCCTGCATATTCTTAGACCATAATGCCTTGAAATTAGAACTTAATCACAACCAGAAGTTTGGAAGGACCTCCAACACATGGAGGTTAAGGACCATCCTGAAAAAAGATGAAAGGGTCAACCAGGAAATTAAGGAAGAATTAAAAATATTCATGGAAACTAATGAGAATGAAGATATAACCATTCAAAATCATTGGGATGCAGCAAAAGTAGTCCTATGGGGTTAATGCATTGCAATACAAGCATCCATTCAAAAACTGGATAGATCTCAAAAACAAAAGCTAACCTTACACATAAAGGAGATAGAGAAAAAACAGCAAATAGATCCTACACCCCACAGAAGAGAGTTAATAATGATTCGAACAGAACTCAACGAAATCGAGACTAGAAGAACTGTGGAACAGATCAACAAAACCAGGAGTTGGTTCTTTGAAAGAATTAATAAGATAGATAAACCATTAGCCAGCTTTATTAAAAAGAAGAGAGAGAAGACTCAAATTAATAAAATCATGAATGAGAAAGGAGAGATCACTACCAACACCCAGGAAATACAAATGATTTTAAAAACATATTATGAACAGCTCTATGCCAATAAATTAGGCAATCTAGAAGAAATGGACGCATTCCTGGAAAGCCACAAATTACCAAAACTGGATCAGAAAGAAACAGAAAACCTAAACAGGCCAATATCCAGGGACAAAATTGAAGCAGTCATCAAAAACCTCCCAAGACACAAAAGTCCAGGGCCAGATAGCTTCCAGGGGAATTCTATCAAACGTTTAAAGAAAAAACCATACCTATTCTACTAAAGCTATTTAGAAAGATAGAAAGAGATGGAGTACTTCCATATTCGTTCTTGAGGCCAGCATCACCTTAACTCCCAAACCAGACAAAGATCCCACCAAAAAGGAGAATTATAGACCAATATCCCTGATGAACATGGAATCAAAAATTCTCAACAAGATAAGAGCCAATAGGATTCAACAGTGCATTAAGAAAATTATTCACCGTGACTGAGTAGGATTTATTCCTGGGACACAAAGCTGGTTCAACACTTGTAAAACAATCAATGTGATTTTGCAAATGACATATCAGATAAAGGGCTAGGTTCCAAGATCTATAAAGAACTTATTAATCTCAACACCAAAGAAACAAAGAATCCAATCATGAAATGGGCAGAAGACATGAACAGAAATCTCACAGAGGAAGACATAGACACGGCCAACACCCACATGAGAAAATGCTCTGCATGACTTGCCATCAGGGAAACACAAATCAAAACCACAATGAGATAACACCTCACACCAGTGAGAATGGGGAAAATTAACGAGGCAGGAAACTACAAATGTTGGAGAGTATGCAGAGAAAAGGGAACCCTCATACACTGTTGGTGGGAATGTGAACTGGTGCAGCCACTCTGGAAATCTGTGTGGAAAATCCTCAAAGAGTTAAAAATAGACCTCCCTACGACCCAGCAATTGCACTGCTGGGGATTGACCTCAAAGATGCAGATGCAATGAAACGCCAGGACACCCGCACCCCGAGGTTCAGAGCGGCAATGCCCACGATAGACACACTTTGAAGGGGCCTCAGTGTCCATCGAAAGATGAATGGATAAGGAGGGGGTGTGGTCTCTGTACACAATGGAAGATTAGTCAGCCATTAGGAACGACAAACACCCACCATTTGCTTCGACGTGGATGGAACCAGAGGGTGTTACGGATGAGGGAAGAAAACAAATCAGTGAAAGACAAACATTATATGGTCTCATTCTTTTGGGGAGTATGAAAAAAATTTTGAAAGGGAATAGAGGGGAAAGGAGAAAAAAATGAGTGGGAGATGGCAGAAAGGGAGACAGAACAGGAGAGACTCCTAACCCTGGGAAACGAACAAGGGGTGGAAGAAAGGGAGGAGGGCGGGGGGTGGGGGTGACTGGGCGACGGGCACCGAGGGGGGCACTGGATGGGATGAGCACTGGGGGGTTACGCTCTATGTTGGCAAAATGAACTCCAACAATATATAAACCGATAAACAAACACACAAACCTCCCAAGGCACAAAAGTCCAGGGCCAGTAGGCTTCCCAGGGGAATTCTATCCAAAGCTTCAAGACAAAAGCATACCTATGCTACTAAGCTGCTCCGAAAGATAGCAAGAGATGGAACCCTTCCAACCCTGTTCTTGGAGGCCAGTGTCACCTTGACTCCAAAACCCAAGAACCCACCAAAAGGGAGAATCCTGGACCAATGTCCCTGATGAACGCGGATGCACACCTTCTCCACAAAATACGACCCAACAGGATGCAACGGGATATTATTAAGAAGTTACTCACCATGACCCAGTGGGGTTTATCCCCAGGGTGCAAGGCTGCTTCAGCACTCGGAGAGCACTCCATGTGCTTCTCCAGATCTGCAAGTGAGAAAACAAGAACCATATGATCCTCTCAAGAGATGCAGAGGAAGCATTTGACAAAATACAGAATCCATGCCCGTTCCAAACGCATCAGAGTACGGGGATACAGGGAACGTCCCTCAGCATCTTCCAAGCCATCTCCGAAAAGCCTGCAGCAAATTATCATTTGCAATGGGGAACCCCTGGGAGCCTTGCCGTGAAGACCAGGCACGAGACTGGGATGTCCACTCTCACCACTGCTATTCTCAACACAGTACGAGACGTCATGGCCTCAGCAGTCAGGCAACAAAACGAAATAAAAGGCATTCAAACTGGCAAAGAAGAAGTCAAACTCTCCCTCTTCACCGATGACATTATATTGTACCTAGAAAACCCAAAAGACTCTACCACATGATTGCTCAAACTCCCTACAGCAAGTTTGGCAGTGTGGCAGGATACAAACTCGGGGCCCAGAAACTAGCGGCCTTTCTACATGCGAACAAGGACACCGAGGAAAGGGACATGAGCAAGGGGGCAACCCCATGTATACAACTGCAGCACCCCTAAAAAAGCATGAGCTACCTAGGAAGAACCCTAACCAAAGGTGTAAAGGGTCTCTACCCAAAATGCTGCACAACAAGTCTGAAGGAAACTGAGGAAGACACAAAGAGATGGAAAAGGGTTCCATGCTCCTGGATTGGAAGAATTAATATTCTTGAAAATATCAACGTGACCCAGGGCAACTTACACAACTAATGCAATCCCTGTCAGAAATACCACGGACTCTCTTCAGAGAGCTGGAGCAAGTCCTCTGAAGACTGGTGTGGAATCCGAGAAGACCCCGAATGGCCTCGGGAAGAGTAGCCAAGAAAACCACTGCGGGGGCAGCACAATGCCGGATTTCACGTTGTGCCACGAAGCTGTGACCGGCAAGACAGTGTGATACTGGCACAAAGACAGGCACGCTGATCAATGGAACAGAAGACAGCATCCAGAGGTGGACCCTCAACTCTACGGGTAACGAATATTCAGCCAGGCAGGAAAGACCATGCACGGGGAAAAAGAAAAGACAGTCTCTTCAATAAATGCTTCTGGGAACACTGGACAGCCACAGGCAAAGAATGAAACTGGACCATTCCTCTCACACCATACAGAAGGATAAACTCAAAATGGAAAGGATCTAAATGCAAGACAAGATTCCATCAAAATCCTAGGGGATTTTTTAGGGAGAACACAGGCAACAACACCCTGCTTGAACTGGGCCACAGCAACTTCGTGCAAATTACATCAGCCACAAAGGCCAGAGAAACAAGAGCAAATATGGATCGCTGGGACTTCACCAAGATGAGCAGCTTCCGCACAGCAAAAGAAGCACTCAACAAAACTTAAAGCCAACGCACAGAGTGGGAGAAGATATGTGGAAATGACCCTGTCAGGTAAAGGGCCAGTATCCAAGATCTCTGAAGAACTTCTGCAACTCCACAGCAAAGAGACCAAGGATCCAATCCGGTAGACGGGCAAGAGATGTGAACAGAAATGTCACAGAGGAAGACGTAGGCGTGGCCAACAAGCACATGAGACAATGCGCTGCATCACTGGCCGTCAGGGAAATACAGGTCAAAAGCACAACGAGATCCCACCTGACATACCAGTGACCACGGTGAATGTTAACAAGACAGGAAGCAGCGAATGTCGGCGAGGATGTGGAGAAAGGGGAACCCTCTTGCACTGCTGGTGGGAATGGGACCTGGTGCAGCCACTCCTGGAAAACCGTGTGCAGGTGCCTCAGAGAGGTAACAACGGATCTGCCCTGTGATCCAGCATGGGGGTGCACTGGTGGAGATGTACCCCAATGATACAGCTGAAGGGAAATGCCAGGACACCCGCACCCCGAGGTTTTGACCGGCAACACCCATGATAGCCACACTGCGGAAGGAGCCTCGGTGTCCATCGAAAGATGAATGGATAAGGAGGGCGTGTGTTCTCTGTACACAATGGAAGTTTACTCAGCCGTTATGAACGACAAACACCCACCATTTGCTTCCACGTGGATGGAACCGGAGGGTATTAAGGCTGAGGGAAAGAAGGCAATCGGCGAAGGACAAACATCATATGGTCTCATTCTTCTGGGGAGGATGAAAAAAATAGTGAAAGGGGATAGAGGGGAAAGGAGAGAAAAATTAGTGGGAGATAGGGGAAAGGGAGACTGAACAGGAGAGACTCCTAACACCGCCCCAAGGCCGAGCCCTGACGTTGGACGGTGCCTGCATCGTAACCCGTCTGAGGGCGCAGATGGGTCCACTGCACCTCCCTGAGACCGGGGAGGGGCCCCGCACCCTCCCTGAGCCGCCCGGAGGAGACCTGGCCTGACCCATAGGAGGCACCATCGCCACCCCCCTCCGCCAACAGGTCCCACCACTCCTCCCCCGTGCAGCCCTCTGCCCGGCACCCCGGCGGCCCAAAGGTGTCGGCCCGGCTTGCCACTAGACAAACCCAATAATTTCACTTATGTATGGAATTTAAAAATGAAACAGATGAACCATGCAGAGAAAAGAGAGAGAGGAAAACCCAGGAAAAGATTTTTAAAACTACAGAAAATACGCTGAGGGTTGCGAGGGGAGGGGAGGTGGGAGTGGGTTTTAAAGGAGGGCCCTGTGTGGCACTGAGCAGTATGTAAAAGGATGGATCACTAAATTCTACCCTTAAAAACTAATAATAGCTATATGTTAACCATCAATTTATATAAAAGCTTAAAACCTAAAAGGAATAAAATAAAACAAAGAACCCGTAATAAAAGGGGAAAGGGAAAAGAGGAGGGAGGAAAGAGAGAAAAATTAATGTTAATAGAGTAATAAAGGAATAATAAATATTTTTTATTTTTAATGAATAAAAAAAATATTTACCCAAAAGCAGGCAAAAAAAGGGGGAAAATGCCACAAGAACGAGGGGCAGAGTGAAAAAATAGGAGACAGCAAGAAAAAAAGTTAAATCCAATGCTCAATAATCATTTAATTATAAAGGGTCTGAACGCTAAATTTAAAAAAAAGCAGAGATTTATGATTTGGATAAGAAGGAAAGGGTCCAATCAATTTTGGACAATTTTTTTGCTTATGAGAAACCCACCTTAAGTAAAAATTATAAAAAAGTTAAAAGTAAAGATAGAAAAATTTTTAAAAGGGGGTGGATTACCCTTTCAATATCATGTAAAGTATACTGCGAGCCAAGCACTTACCTGGGAAAAGCAAACTTTTCCCTAGTGAAAAGGGGCAAGGTTCCAATTACCAAAAGGAAGCCCCATCCAAAATTTATTTTGCACTAATAATGAATTGCCAAAAAACAGAAAGGGAAAATGAAATGACATTTAATGTCAAAATTTGTGAATTAAGCAGCACTTGGAGGAAAATGTATAATAAAACCCCTGAGTTAGAGAAAGTACAAATCATCTTGAGAAACTAGAGAATATGAGTAAATTAACCCCAAAGTTACCAGAAGAAAATAAAGATCAGAGTAGAACAGTGAAATTGGAAACTCAAAATAACAGAGAAAGATCAGTAAGACCAAAAGCTATTTCTTGAGATCAATAAAATGTATCAACTTCTAGTCACATTGATCAAAAAAAAAAAAAAAGGAAAGTCTTATGGCCCTTTATCTTTAGAGAAGTTCATTTTAGTTCAAACCTTCCTACTCTAAAGACAGACATACAAATCCAAGTCGAAGGCTTCACTTCCCAAAACGTCTGAGGAAGAAATGGTACCAATTCTACAAACTCTTCCAGAAACCCGCAAAGGAAGGAACAGGTCCCCCCTGGTGAGGCCTGCTTCGCTCTGACCTCAAAGCCTTGTCTGGCCTAGAAAATGAGAGAACAACCTATATGTTGGCAAAATGAACTCCAACAATATATAAACCGATAAACAAACACACAAACCTCCCAAGGCACAAAAGTCCAGGGCCAGTAGGCTTCCCAGGGGAATTCTATCCAAAGCTTCAAGGCCGAGCCCTGACGTTGGACGGTGCCTGCATCGTAACCCGTCTGAGGGCGCAGATGGGTCCACTGCACCTCCCTGAGACCGGGGAGGGGCCCCGCACCCTCCCTGAGCCGCCCGGAGGAGACCTGGCCTGACCCATAGGAGGCACCATCGCCACCCCCCTCCGCCAACAGGTCCCACCACTCCTCCCCCGTGCAGCCCTCTGCCCGGCACCCCGGCGGCCCAAAGGGTGTCGGCCCGGCTTGCCACTTGGGCACCTCCATGTGGCCACCGAGGCCCGCCTTCCCCCGCCCGGCCCCTCCCAGGCACCCGCCGCGCCACCAGCGAGGGCCCGATGCCTCTCGCACAGCCACCCTGGGGCCGTCACGCCTCCCGGGGCCCACGCTGACCTGCGCCGGGGGCCGAGGACTGCAGAGCCGCTGCCGGGAGCCTGGAGCGCGGGGAACCGCGGGCCTGGAGCGGCGGCGCGGCCGAGCAACCTCCTGCCAGGGCGGAGGGGTCGCTGCATCTGTGCCCAGCTCCTCCCGCGGCCACGCCCTGGGGCCTTTGGGTCAAGCTGGGGTCAGGTGCCTGGGCAAGATCCCGGCCACGCCCCAACCCCAGCCACGCCCTGGCCACGCCCAGGCCACAGACAGGCCCGCCCCCAGCAATATACCTAACCAAATAGGTAGAAGATCTATACTCTTAGAGCTATAGAACACTCATGAAAGAAATTGAAGCGAACACAAAAGAATGGAAAAAATTCCATGCTCATGGATTTGAAGAACACATATGGTTAAAATATCAACGTGACCCAGGGCAACTTACACAACTAATGCAATCCCTGTCAGAAATACCACGGACTCTCTTCAGAGAGCTGGAGCAAGTCCTCTGAAGACTGGTGTGGAATCCGAGAAGACCCCGAATGGCCTCGGGAAGAGTAGCCAAGAAAACCACTGCGGGGGCAGCACAATGCCGGATTTCACGTTGTGCCACGAAGCTGTGACCGGCAAGACAGTGTGATACTGGCACAAAGACAGGCACGCTGATCAATGGAACAGAAGACAGCATCCAGAGGTGGACCCTCAACTCTACGGGTAACGAATATTCAGCCAGGCAGGAAAGACCATGCACGGGGAAAAAGAAAAGACAGTCTCTTCAATAAATGCTTCTGGGAACACTGGACAGCCACAGGCAAAGAATGAAACTGGACCATTCCTCTCACACCATACAGAAGGATAAACTCAAAATGGAAAGGATCTAAATGCAAGACAAGATTCCATCAAAATCCTAGGGAATTTCTTCCTAGACGTGTCTCCAGAGGAAAGGGAAACAAAGCTAAAAGTGAACAATTGGGACCTCATCAAGATAAAAATCTTCTGCACAGTGAAGGAAACAATGAAACTAAAGGCAGCCTACAGAATGGGACAAGATGTTTACAAATGACATACTTGATAAAGGGTTAGTATCCAAAACCTATAGAGAACTTATCCAACTCAACACCCAAAAAACAAATAGTCCAGCTAGGAAATAGGCAGAAGACACGAATAGACATTTTTCCAAATAAGCCATACAGATGGCCAACAGACACATGGAAAGATATTCAACATCACTCATCATCAAGGAAATACAAATCAGGGATCCCTGGGTGGCACAGCGGTTTGGCACCTGCTTTTGGCCCAGGGCGCAATCCTGGAGACCCGGGATCGAATCCCACATTGGGCTCCCAGTGCATGGAGCCTGCTGCTCCCTCTGCCTATGTCTCTGCCTCTCTCTCTTTCTCTCTCTGTGACTATCATAAAATAAAATAAAAAATTTAAAAAAAGGAAATACAAATCAAACCATGATGAGACATCATCTCACACCTGTCAGAATGGCCAAACTTTACAACACAAGAAGCAACAAGTGTTGGTGAAGATGTAGAGAAAGGGGGACCCTCTTGCACTGTTGGTAGGAACGTGAACTGGTACAGCCACTCTGGAAAACTGTGTGGAGGCTCCTTAAGAAGTTAAAAATTAAGCTACCCTATGGCCCAGCAAGTGCACTGCTGGGGATTTACCCCAAAGATACAGATGCAGTGAAACGGTGGGACACCTGCACCCCAATGTTTATAGCAGCAATGTCCACAATAGCCACACTGTGGAAGAAGCCGAGATGTCCTTCAACAGATGAATGGATAAAGATGCGGTCTATGTATACAATGGAATATTACTCTGCCATCAGAAAGGACAAAAACCCACCATTTGCTTCCATGTGGATGGAACTGGAAGGTATTATGCTGAGTGAAAAAGTCAATAGGAGAAGGACAATGATCATATGGTTTCACTCATATGTGGAATATAAGGAATAGTGAAAGGGATTATAAGGGAAAGGAGGGGCACTGAGCGGGAAAAATTAGAGAGGGAGACAAACCATGAGAGACTCCTAACTCTGGGAAAGAAACAAAGGGTTGCAGAAGGGGAGGTGGGTGGCGGGATGGGGTAACTGGGTGACTGAGGAGGGCACTTGATTGGACGACCACTGGATGTTACACTATATGGTGGAAAATTGAATTTTAATAAAAACAAATGTGAAAACAAAAACAAAAAAAAAGATGTAGTCTACATATATATGATGGAATACTACTTGGCCACCAAAAAGAATGAAATCTTGCCACTTGCAACATCCTGGTTGGAGCTAGAGCGTATTATGCTAAGTGAAATAAGTCAGTCAGAGAAAGACAAACACCATATAATTTCACTTATGTATGGAATTTAAGAAATGAAACAGATGAACACATGCAGAGAAAAGAGAGAGAGGCAAACCAGGAAACAGATTCTTAACTACAGAGAATACGCTGAGGGTTGCTGAGGGGAGGGGAGAGTGGGAGTGGGTATTAAGGAGGGCACCTGTGATGAGCACTGAGCAGTATGTGAAAGTGATGGATCACTAAATTCTACCCTTGAAACTAATAATAGCTATATGTTAACCATCGAATTTATATAAAAGCTTGAAACCTAAAAGGAATAATAATACAACAAAGAATGCAGCTAATAAAAAGAGGAAGGGAAAACGAGGAGGGAGAGCAAGAGAGACAAATTATTACTGTTAATAGAGTAATCAATGGAATAATAAATACTGTTTTATATTTTAATAGAATAACAAAAATATTTAATCCAAAGCAGGCAGAAAAAGAGGGAAAATGCCACAAAGAACAGATGGGCAGACGTGACAAATAGGAGACAGCAAGATAAAAGTTTCAAATCCAATGCATCAATAATCATATTAATTATAAATGGTCTGAACAGCTCAATTTAAAAAGCAGAGATTTATGAGTTGGATAAGAAGGCAAGGTCCAATCATATGTTGGTACAACTGTTTTTTGCTTATGAGAAACCCACCTTAAGTAAAAATGTATAAATAAGTTAAAAGTAAAGATAGAAAAATTTATAAAGGGAGCTGGATTACCTATACAATATCATGTAAAGTATACTGCAGAGCCAAGCACATTACCTGGGAAAAGCAGCTCTTTCCATAGTGATAAAGGGGACAAAGGTTCCAACTTACCAAGAGGACAGCCTCATCCTAAACATTTATTATGCACCTAATAATGAATTGCCAAAATACATGAAGGGAATATTGGTAGAACCGCACAAAATTCTGTCCACAGGTACAACAGGAGATTTCAATATCATTCTCTCAAAAATTGGTAGAATGTCTGGGCATAAAGTCCATTAGGGCATAGAAGACCTATCAGCATCCTCGGCCAGGGTGGCCTCATTGGCATTCATGAAACACACCGTCGAAAAAATAAAAAATAAAAAAATAAAAATAAAAATAAATTTTAAAAAACCACACCATCCAACAGCCACAAAATGAAACATGGATGATAGAGTTCGCAAAAATGAGTTCAGGAGCTTAACCGAGCCAGCCACGTGCCCCTCTTTCTCAAGAAATCTAAAAGAATTCAAGGCATAATCTCTGACCACAGTATAACTAAGGAGAAGTCAGTAACAGAAAGATCCCTGAGCAATCTTCAACAAAAGAATGTATGTCTTCATAACTCTTTGCTGAGGAAGAAGAAAGAAGAAAGAAGAAAGAAGAAAGAAGAAAGAAGAAGAAGAAGAAGAAGAAGAAGAAGAAGAAGAAGAAGAAGAAAGAAGAAGAAGAAGAATAGCAACAACAACAACAGCAGCAACAACAACAAAAAAGATCTTTGAGCCAAAGGAAAATGAAATGACATTTAATGTCAAAACTTGTGAATTAAGCAGCACTTGGAGGAAAATGTATAATAAAACCCCTGAGTTAGAGAAAGTACAAATCATCTTGAGAAACTAGAGAATATGAGTAAATTAACCCCAAAGTTACCAGAAGAAAATAAAGATCAGAGTAGAACAGTGAAATTGGAAACTCAAAATAACAGAGAAAGATCAGTAAGACCAAAAGCTATTTCTTGAGATCAATAAAATGTATCAACTTCTAGTCACATTGATCAAAAAAAAAAAAAAAGAGTCTACACAATCCTACATCAGGAGAGAGGGGATGTCACCACAAATCTGACAAATGGTAAAGTGGGTAAGAAGGGAATAGTAAAAACAAGTTTGTGATAATCGAATGAACAACGTTCAGGGAATGACATAAATTCCCAAAGCTACCTCAAAAAAGAAAAAAAAAAGGAAAGTCTTATGGCCCTTTATCTTTAGAGAAGTTCATTTTAGTTCAAACCTTCCTACTCTAAAGACAGACATACAAATCCAAGTCGAAGGCTTCACTTCCCAAAACGTCTGAGGAAGAAATGGTACCAATTCTACAAACTCTTCCAGAAACCCGCAAAGGAAGGAACAGGTCCCCCCTGGTGAGGCCTGCTTCGCTCTGACCTCAAAGCCTTGTCTGGCCTAGAAAATGAGAGAACAACCTATATGTTGGCAAATTGAACACCAATAAAAAATAAATCTAGATAGATAGATAGATAGATAGATAGATAGATAGATAGATAGATAGATAGATAGAAATGAGAGAACTACATTATTCATGAGGGCCGACGCAAATCCCCTCACCACGTTTTGGCAAAGCGAATCCAACAACACACAGAACCGTTCCCACATGACACGCAAGCCCACGCCGGGCCACCTTCCCTCCGAGTGCCGCCACTATGGCTCCACCACCGATGGGAATCACCCTCCTGAGACAGGCATTCCCTGTGCAGGAACAAGCTGCCCTACTATCACCCAAACTAAGGTCGGCATCCCGATTGTCTGGGGAATCCAAAGAAAACACGGCTCTGGCACACAGGCATTGCGGTGGCCACAGACGAGGAGGCAAGCTCATGCATGCAGGCTCCTGTGACCACCTGGGGTCCATAGTTAATTAACCCCCAGACCTGGCCTGACCGTTCCACAATGGCATGAGACACTGTGATGTCTGCGTGACAGGCTTATGGACCCACAGAGCAAACAGCCAAAGTCAAGAAATGTCCTTGTTTTGCTGGGTTTACAGGAAGGTGAGGTGGCCTTTCCCATTACACCTCCTTGGGAAAATATGTCAGTGTGTCGCACGTAGGCACCCCTTCCCAGTGACACGTGGAGGGTCTCTCTGCCACTGAGCTCCCCGGAAAACTCACCTAGAGGTGGGGGCCCGGGGTATTGCCAGTGGGGAACCCCAGGGCAGGCCCAATCACTGGGCTTACACCATCTAAAGGGACACCGAGAAGAGCGCCTGCCAACCCAGGCGGGGCACCGCAGCCTCTGACTGTGCCGCTGGCCGCACGGCAGGTGCCTGGTGAACAAGCCGGAAGCCAGATGCGCACACCCCAGGCCAACCCGGCTCTCCAGCGCACCCTGACTGCTCTCCTCAAGCTGAGTAGCTAATCACAACTAAAGACCTGAAACCAGATGGGCCAGCTGACCGTGGGGTGGGCACCTCTTAGGGACCAGCCAGCCCGGTCCCCCTGGACAGCCAGCCGCAGCCAGACAAGAGTCCCCTGAGTCCCCTGGCACAGCCCACGAGAGACGCTGTGCTCCGTCACCTGGTGAGGCTGTGGCAAACAGCAGCAGTCGGGTCTCCCTTCTGGGAGCCCACGTATGCGGCCGTCTGTCTGGCATCGGCTCCGACCTGAGACCGTGGGCTTGGCCATGGTGGAGCATCAGCAGGCCCGGGGAGAATGTGGCTGGGCCCCTCCTGGCACGGTACAGAGGGCCAGCCGGGTCCCTTGGCTGAAGGCTGTGAGTCTTGTCTGGTGGCCTGCCTCGGGGCGCCTGCAGTGGCCCTAGACCCGCCCATCTCAGGTGAGCCGATGGTCCTACCCCTGACCCACCCAATCCGGGCTGTGGTCGGGCCCTCATGTGGGATGACGGTGGCAGCTCAAGTCCCTTCAGGGACAGAGTCAGCATCCGGTGCGTTCCCCAGTCTGCAGGGGGACTCAAGCCAGCACTGTACACCCGCCCCCCCAGGACGTCTCAGCCCCATGGACAGGGGTTCAGAGGGCTCAGCATTCCAGAGCCTCTGCCCACCCAGAACCCAGAATCCACTGGGTGTACACTGAAGACGGCACCACGCAGCGAGCCCCTCAGGATCAGGGGTCTCCCCAGCACTCGGGGGCGTGGGCTGCCCAGAGCAGACGCGGGATGGGCAATGAGCAGAAGCACGCATCCACGGGGTTGGGGCGGCAGACGTAGGGAGTGACCACTGCTGGGTACAGGGCTCTCTGGGAACATGAAGATGCTCTAACCCTGACCGTGGCGACGGCGGCCCAAGTCTGTAAATACACTGGAAATCACCGAACTGCATACTTTACAGCCATGAAGCGTGAAGAGCGAGGTTTTAACCTCAGTACACGTGTTACGCGGTAAAGAATAATTAGGCTACGTTGTCCCCCGGCATACGGACGTGTGTGCAGACCCCCTATGTACTCGGGTACGCACACACGCATGCACACAGGGCTTCCCTCCTCTGTCTACCCGGAGGAATGGAATCACCCTTCATGGTCCCGAACACGCATCCAGCCTGGACATCCTTAGCGGGGACCTGTCTTTCCCAGGTTAACAAAACCAGAGAAAAGGTATCAGACTGGCCTCCTGCAGGTGGAGCGTCCCAAGAGATGAACAAGGCGGCGTCCGAAGGCCGCCCAGCCGCACCGAGCGCTTACTGCACGCTAGGCCCGCCGCCAAGCCCGTCCCGGTGGGGAACTAGTCACTGTATCCTCACCCAGGCTGGAAGGTTTTGTGTCACCTGGACCGGGCCACAGGGCGCCCACATGGCCACCAAACATCATTTCCAGGTGTCCGTGCTGGTGTCTGCAGCCCATGGTCTTCTTCGGCGAGGGTGACCTCACCCCCCAATCCTCTGGGCTCCACCTGTCTGGCATCGAACACTGGCTCTCCCTGCACTCTGGCCCCCAGGGGGGCCCCAGGCTGGACACAGCGCTCCCAGGATGAGGTGACTGCCCCCCTGCTCCAGACACCATTCAGACCCCGGCTCCTCCCTGCTGGGCCATGTACCAGCTGCCCGGACCCGAGCACCTCACATCGCTGCCCTGCTCCCCACCTGCAGGCCCATGCCCTGGGCAGGGCTGCCATGAAGACCAGACACCATTAAATGCCTCAGATGCTAGAGAGTGGCCTCGTAATACATCAGGATTAGAAAAAGCTCCTGAGAGCTCGCATCCACCATCTCTGTTCTAGGGCATGCCCCTGCCCACTTCTAGCCGGTGAAGCCAATGGAGGCCCTCCACTCAGGGTCCAGATGTCTGCAAGTTGCACGGGTGGACTTGCCCAGCAAGCCGGATGGCCTCCCCATCCAGAGGCGAGGGACACAGCAGGGGATGAGGGGGGCCCCTCACGCATGCCCGGCTGGCCCAGACGTGCACTGGTGTGCTGGTCGCCTGGCAGGTGCACAGCCCATGCCTCCGGTCGTCATCCCCTCCCTCCCCGGCTCGGGTCCGACAGTTCACATACCTGCACCCGCACACCTACTAACATAGGTGGGCGGTGCAAGAGTCAGTGTTTTCTGGAGACTCCCATGACCCTGGGGGGACCCGCTGTCCCGTGCAGCGCAGCAAAGGCTGAGCCACTGTGCGCGGCAGCCCTACTGCCGGACGCCTCGGGATGGGGAGCCCACTGTACAGGATGCCACCAAACTCCTGTGCCTGTCAGGCGGGGCTCAAAGGGCTGTGCTCAGCTTCCCCTGGTCCCCATCCTGCCCCAGCACTCGCCCCTCCACCCGAATGGCCCCTCCCAGGGGCTCCTTTGCTCCCCCTCCATCCTCCCTGAAGCACACAGAGCACTTCTTGCCTGTGCCGTCCAGAGGTAGTCCAGCTGCAGCGTGACATCCACCTGCTGGGCGTGCAGGCCCAGCCTGCACGAGAACAGCAGGATGGCCATGATGGGCTTGAAGCCGAGCCTGGACACCGCGCCGCCCCTGGGGGGGTGGGCAAGGAGGGAAACCTCATCAGTACAGAGGGCCTGAGACCCGTGCACACCTCCCCGGGGCAGGCAGGTCGGCAGCACCTGCCACCGGCCCGGCTGCAGCACCTCCCGCCCGAACAGAGGCCTCTCTGGCCCTGGGCCCAAATGGACACACGGAGAAGCTGTGGAAGCAGGCAGCGCCCGACGGGTGTGTCCGGGGGGCCTGGCAGCAGCCCACCTAAACCGAGGCCCGGGTGTAGCTGCTGAGCTCTAGGAACAGGATGTAGGACGCGGTGAGCACGAGGAGCAGGATCATTTTGGACGGGGAGGACACTCGCAGGAAGATGGCCAGTGGAAGCGTTCCCACCAGGCCGCAGAGCAGGACGTGGGGCGCAGACTTGCCGGGCGCAGTGGGCAGCAGTGCGTTGTGGTCGCTGGGCATCAGGACCACCAGGGACCTGTTGGGGCTGGAGCTCCAGGCCCAGGGCAGACAGCCCACCTGGAGGGGGCAGAGGAGTGGGCAGAGGGGGCAGGGGCAGAGGCGGAGGGGGGGGGGAAGGGGTGGAGAAGGCAGGGGCAGAGGGGACAGAGGGTCAAGAGGAGGCAGGGATGGAGGGGATGGTGGGGAGTGGAGACAGCAGGGGCAGGAGTGGAGGGGGCAGGGGCAGAGGGGTCAGGGACAGAAGAGCAGGGGTGGAGGATCCAGGGGCAAAAGAGCATGGAGGATCCAGGGGCAAAAGAGCAGGGGTGGAGGATCCAGGGGCAAAAGAGCAGGGGTGGAGGATCCAGGGGCAAAAGAGCAGGGGTGGAGGATCCAGGGGCAAAAGAGCAGGGGTGGAGGATCCAGGGGCAAAAGAGCAGGGGTGGAGGATCCAGGGGCAAAAGAGCAGGGGTGGAGGATCCAGGGGCAAAAGAGCAGGGGTGGAGGATCCAGGGGCAAAAGAGCAGGGGTGGAGGATCCAGGGGCAAAAGAGCAGGGGTGGAGGATCCAGGGGCAAAAGAGCAGGGGTGGAGGATCCAGGGGCAAAAGAGCAGGGGTGGAGGATCCAGGGGCAAAAGAGCAGGGGTGGAGGATCCAGGGGCAAAAGAGCAGGGGTGGAGGATCCAGGGGCAAAAGAGCAGGGGTGGAGGATCCAGGGGCAAAAGAGCAGGGGTGGAGGATCCAGGGGCAAAAGAGCAGGGGTGGAGGATCCAGGGGCAAAAGAGCAGGGGTGGAGGATCCAGGGGCAAAAGAGCAGGGGTGGAGGATCCAGGGGCAAAAGAGCAGGGGTGGAGGATCCAGGGGCAAAAGAGCAGGGGTGGAGGATCCAGGGGCAAAAGAGCAGGGGTGGAGGATCCAGGGGCAAAAGAGCAGGGGTGGAGGATCCAGGGGCAAAAGAGCAGGGGTGGAGGATCCAGGGGCAAAAGAGCAGGGGTGGAGGATCCAGGGGCAAAAGAGCAGGGGTGGAGGATCCAGGGGCAAAAGAGCAGGGGTGGAGGATCCAGGGGCAAAAGAGCAGGGGTGGAGGATCCAGGGGCAAAAGAGCAGGGGTGGAGGATCCAGGGGCAAAAGAGCAGGGGTGGAGGATCCAGGGGCAAAAGAGCAGGGGTGGAGGATCCAGGGGCAAAAGAGCAGGGGTGGAGGAGCCAGGGGCAGAAGAGCAGGGGTGGAGGATCCAGGGGCAAAAGAGCAGGGGTGGAGGATCCAGGGGCAAAAGAGCAGGGGTGGAGGAGCCAGGGGCAGAAGAGCAGGGGTGGAGGATCCAGGGGCAAAAGAGCAGGGGTGGAGGATCCAGGGGCAAAAGAGCAGGGGTGGAGGATCCAGGGGCAAAAGAGCAGGGGTGGAGGATCCAGGGGCAAAAGAGCAGGGGTGGAGGATCCAGGGGCAAAAGAGCAGGGGTGGAGGATCCAGGGGCAAAAGAGCAGGGGTGGAGGAGCCAGGGGCAGAAGAGCAGGGGTGGAGGATCCAGGGGCAAAAGAGCAGGGGTGGAGGATCCAGGGGCAAAAGAGCAGGGGTGGAGGATCCAGGGGCAAAAGAGCAGGGGTGGAGGATCCAGGGGCAAAAGAGCAGGGGTGGAGGAGCCAGGGGCAGAAGAGCAGGGGTGGAGGATCCAGGGGCAAAAGAGCAGGGGTGGAGGATCCAGGGGCAAAAGAGCAGGGGTGGAGGATCCAGGGGCAAAAGAGCAGGGGTGGAGGATCCAGGGGCAAAAGAGCAGGGGTGGAGGATCCAGGGGCAAAAGAGCAGGGGTGGAGGATCCAGGGGCAAAAGAGCAGGGGTGGAGGATCCAGGGGCAAAAGAGCAGGGGTGGAGGATCCAGGGGCAAAAGAGCAGGGGTGGAGGAGCCAGGGGCAGAAGAGCAGGGGTGGAGGATCCAGGGGCAAAAGAGCAGGGGTGGAGGATCCAGGGGCAAAAGAGCAGGGGTGGAGGATCCAGGGGCAAAAGAGCAGGGGTGGAGGAGCCAGGGGCAGAAGAGCAGGGGTGGAGGATCCAGGGGCAAAAGAGCAGGGGTGGAGGAGCCAGGGGCAGAAGAGCAGGGGTGGAGGATCCAGGGGCAAAAGAGCAGGGGTGGAGGATCCAGGGGCAAAAGAGCAGGGGTGGAGGATCCAGGGGCAAAAGAGCAGGGGTGGAGGATCCAGGGGCAAAAGAGCAGGGGTGGAGGATCCAGGGGCAAAAGAGCAGGGGTGGAGGATCCAGGGGCAAAAGAGCAGGGGTGGAGGATCCAGGGGCAAAAGAGCAGGGGTGGAGGATCCAGGGGCAAAAGAGCAGGGGTGGAGGATCCAGGGGCAAAAGAGCAGGGGTGGAGGAGCCAGGGGCAGAAGAGCAGGGGTGGAGGATCCAGGGGCAAAAGAGCAGGGGTGGAGGAGCCAGGGGCAGAAGAGCAGGGGTGGAGGAGCCAGGGGCAGAAGAGCAGGGGTGGAGGATCCAGGGGCAAAAGAGCAGGGGTGGAGGAGCCAGGGGCAGAAGAGCAGGGGTGGAGGATCCAGGGGCAAAAGAGCAGGGGTGGAGGATCCAGGGGCAAAAGAGCAGGGGTGGAGGATCCAGGGGCAAAAGAGCAGGGGTGGAGGATCCAGGGGCAAAAGAGCAGGGGTGGAGGAGCCAGGGGCAGAAGAGCAGGGGTGGAGGATCCAGGGGCAAAAGAGCAGGGGTGGAGGATCCAGGGGCAAAAGAGCAGGGGTGGAGGATCCAGGGGCAAAAGAGCAGGGGTGGAGGATCCAGGGGCAAAAGAGCAGGGGTGGAGGATCCAGGGGCAAAAGAGCAGGGGTGGAGGAGCCAGGGGCAGAAGAGCAGGGGTGGAGGATCCAGGGGCAAAAGAGCAGGGGTGGAGGAGCCAGGGGCAGAAGAGCAGGGGTGGAGGATCCAGGGGCAAAAGAGCAGGGGTGGAGGATCCAGGGGCAAAAGAGCAGGGGTGGAGGATCCAGGGGCAAAAGAGCAGGGGTGGAGGATCCAGGGGCAAAAGAGCAGGGGTGGAGGATCCAGGGGCAAAAGAGCAGGGGTGGAGGATCCAGGGGCAAAAGAGCAGGGGTGGAGGAGCCAGGGGCAGAAGAGCAGGGGTGGAGGATCCAGGGGCAAAAGAGCAGGGGTGGAGGAGCCAGGGGCAGAAGAGCAGGGGTGGAGGATCCAGGGGCAAAAGAGCAGGGGTGGAGGATCCAGGGGCAAAAGAGCAGGGGTGGAGGAGCCAGGGGCAGAAGAGCAGGGGTGGAGGAGCCAGGGGCAGAAGAGCAGGGGTGGAGGATCCAGGGGCAAAAGAGCAGGGGTGGAGGAGCCAGGGGCAGAAGAGCAGGGGTGGAGGAGCCAGGGGCAGAAGAGCAGGGGTGGAGGATCCAGGGGCAAAAGAGCAGGGGTGGAGGATCCAGGGGCAAAAGAGCAGGGGTGGAGGATCCAGGGGCAGAAGAGCAGGGGTGGAGGATCCAGGGGCAAAAGAGCAGGGGTGGAGGATCCAGGGGCAAAAGAGCAGGGGTGGAGGAGCCAGGGGCAGAAGAGCAGGGGTGGAGGATCCAGGGGCAAAAGAGCAGGGGTGGAGGATCCAGGGGCAAAAGAGCAGGGGTGGAGGATCCAGGGGCAAAAGAGCAGGGGTGGAGGATCCAGGGGCAAAAGAGCAGGGGTGGAGGATCCAGGGGCAAAAGAGCAGGGGTGGAGGAGCCAGGGGCAGAAGAGCAGGGGTGGAGGATCCAGGGGCAAAAGAGCAGGGGTGGAGGATCCAGGGGCAAAAGAGCAGGGGTGGAGGATCCAGGGGCAAAAGAGCAGGGGTGGAGGATCCAGGGGCAAAAGAGCAGGGGTGGAGGATCCAGGGGCAAAAGAGCAGGGGTGGAGGAGCCAGGGGCAGAAGAGCAGGGGTGGAGGATCCAGGGGCAAAAGAGCAGGGGTGGAGGATCCAGGGGCAAAAGAGCAGGGGTGGAGGATCCAGGGGCAAAAGAGCAGGGGTGGAGGATCCAGGGGCAAAAGAGCAGGGGTGGAGGATCCAGGGGCAAAAGAGCAGGGGTGGAGGATCCAGGGGCAAAAGAGCAGGGGTGGAGGATCCAGGGGCAAAAGAGCAGGGGTGGAGGATCCAGGGGCAAAAGAGCAGGGGTGGAGGAGCCAGGGGCAGAAGAGCAGGGGTGGAGGATCCAGGGGCAAAAGAGCAGGGGTGGAGGAGCCAGGGGCAGAAGAGCAGGGGTGGAGGATCCAGGGGCAAAAGAGCAGGGGTGGAGGATCCAGGGGCAAAAGAGCAGGGGTGGAGGATCCAGGGGCAAAAGAGCAGGGGTGGAGGATCCAGGGGCAAAAGAGCAGGGGTGGAGGATCCAGGGGCAAAAGAGCAGGGGTGGAGGATCCAGGGGCAAAAGAGCAGGGGTGGAGGATCCAGGGGCAAAAGAGCAGGGGTGGAGGAGCCAGGGGCAGAAGAGCAGGGGTGGAGGATCCAGGGGCAAAAGAGCAGGGGTGGAGGATCCAGGGGCAAAAGAGCAGGGGTGGAGGATCCAGGGGCAAAAGAGCAGGGGTGGAGGATCCAGGGGCAAAAGAGCAGGGGTGGAGGAGCCAGGGGCAGAAGAGCAGGGGTGGAGGAGCCAGGGGCAGAAGAGCAGGGGTGGAGGATCCAGGGGCAAAAGAGCAGGGGTGGAGGATCCAGGGGCAAAAGAGCAGGGGTGGAGGAGCCAGGGGCAGAAGAGCAGGGGTGGAGGATCCAGGGGCAAAAGAGCAGGGGTGGAGGATCCAGGGGCAAAAGAGCAGGGGTGGAGGATCCAGGGGCAAAAGAGCAGGGGTGGAGGATCCAGGGGCAAAAGAGCAGGGGTGGAGGATCCAGGGGCAAAAGAGCAGGGGTGGAGGATCCAGGGGCAAAAGAGCAGGGGTGGAGGATCCAGGGGCAAAAGAGCAGGGGTGGAGGATCCAGGGGCAAAAGAGCAGGGGTGGAGGATCCAGGGGCAAAAGAGCAGGGGTGGAGGATCCAGGGGCAAAAGAGCAGGGGTGGAGGAGCCAGGGGCAGAAGAGCAGGGGTGGAGGATCCAGGGGCAAAAGAGCAGGGGTGGAGGATCCAGGGGCAAAAGAGCAGGGGTGGAGGATCCAGGGGCAAAAGAGCAGGGGTGGAGGAGCCAGGGGCAGAAGAGCAGGGGTGGAGGATCCAGGGGCAAAAGAGCAGGGGTGGAGGAGCCAGGGGCAGAAGAGCAGGGGTGGAGGATCCAGGGGCAAAAGAGCAGGGGTGGAGGATCCAGGGGCAAAAGAGCAGGGGTGGAGGATCCAGGGGCAAAAGAGCAGGGGTGGAGGAGCCAGGGGCAGAAGAGCAGGGGTGGAGGGGCAGGGGTGTTGAGGCAGGGGCAGGGGTGGCAGGGAGACGGGGGCTCAGGACCAGCTGCCCTCAGCCCCACCTGCACCGTCCCCCTGCTGCTACAGCTTCCTGTGGGAAGGAGGGGATGCCCCCAGGTGCTGCCCACCCCTCCCTTGCTGTGCCCTCCAGGCTCCTCCCTGTGTAGGCTGGGAGAAGCAAGAGACCCCCCTCGGCCCCCCAGACGGCCCCTGCCACCCTCCTGGTACTCAGCGCCCCACCCCCCTGCCCTGACTTCTGCCCCAGCTTCTACTGCGCACTGGGGAGGGGCTGGGTGTCCCTTCACCCGGAGACAGCCCCCCTCACCCCTGCACACCTCGCGGGGCTCCCCCCGCTACACCCTGCTGCCTGCGGACATGCTCACCACACATCCTTGGGCGACGGAGTAGGTCAAGACCACTATGAAAATACACAAGACGGTGCGGATCTGGATGGTCAGGCATCCTGGAAAACACTGGACAATAAAACATATTACTGTGAACACAGGCGTTTCTTAGAGTTGGTTCGGGTCGCAGGAGTCACAGCACAGAATGTGCCGCGCGCCCTGGTGCCGCTGGCTCCCCACCCAGGCCCCTCCTCCACACATCTCAGCTGTGTCCAGGCTTCCTCTCCCAGGTCGACGCTGCCAAAATTAAAAGAAACAAAACTACTGTCTTTCAGTGAAAAACAACCACACCCACCACCGTGTGCCCCACACTGTGACTCTGGCACTAGAATGAACTGATTAATTTGAGATTTTTATTACATTAAATCCTTACTATGTCATGTATTTTGCAAGTTCATATATTGTTATTATATTAAATTAGGATTTACACGTACTTGTGTCTTTTTTTAGGTACTTTAAATTTTATCATTTTCTTCACATAGATTTTAAACTGTTTCTGTGGGATCCCTGGGTGGCGCAGCAGTTTGGCGCCTGCCTTTGGCCCAGGGCACGATCCTGGAGACCCGGGATCGAGTCCCACATCAGGCTCCTGGTGCATGAAGCCTGCTTCTCCCTCTGCCTGTGTCTCTGCCTCTCTCTCTCTCTCTCTGTGTGACTATCATAAATAAATAAAAATTAAAAAAAAATAAAATAAAATATAAACTGTTTTTGTTACTAGAAATTTTATTTTAAATCTATTTGGGTGAACCTGGGCAGCTCAGGACATGATCTCAGGGTCCTGGGACCGAGTCCCACGTCGGGCTCCCCACTCGGCAAGGAGTCTGTTTCTCCCACTCCCTCTGCCCGTCCCCAAAATTGTGCTCTTTCTTGCTCTCTCTCAAATAAAATCTTTCTAAAAGTGCCTGCGCGCTTAATAGAAGGCAGCTTAAATACATTTTGCAATAGTCAACATGTGACTTTGTGGATAAAAGCGCAAAGCTCTTTTTAGATTCACGCTCATGAAATTTGAAACAAAAACTAATATAAAGACTGCAGGGACCCTGCACAAGACGCTGATGAGACCAGCAGCCAGCCAGGGCCAGCCCCCTCCGCGGCCCTCCCCTGGGGAAGTCTTGACCGTCCTGTCCCCACCAGCTGGCCTTCTGGGTCCAACGGGGCTCCCTCAGCGCAGCCACAGTTCCGGATTCCATTCAGGATTCCTGAGCCCGACGCTGCCACACTGCGCAGACACGCTGGGCCCCCAGATCTCAGGGAGAGGAGCCCCCTGCGGTGGCGCCAGCCCCGACTGCTCACACCTCGCACTAGCCACCTCCCTCCCTGTCCAATCTCGCGTCCGCCCCTGGCCGGGACAGAGATGTGCCCACGGACTCTTGCCCGGCCGACAAGGCACACGCAGCTCACGCATTCGCTCAGCAAACGCAGGGTAAGGCTCCTCCGGCTGTGGACATCAGGAGCCCCTGGAGGCACTGCCCAGGCCTGGCCTCTGGTGGCCACTGGTGACTGGAGGGCCACCGGCCGATGTTCAGCAAGCTGTGCCCGGGGTGCAGGGAGGCTGAAGTGGGAGGCAGCCTGGAGTGTGCAAGCGGGGCTCAGAGTCCGGGGCAGCCTGCAGGGCAGATGCGCCATTCCCATTTGGCTGCCAACTGGCCAAGCAGTGGTGGGTTCTGACGATGATGCCTCACGGGGGACACAATCTGCCCATGTGGCTCCTCTGGTCTGGCCCTTCCTCTGCGTTCTACTCACTGAAGGGGACACGCGGTGGGCGCTAGCCCACTCCCGGATGTCCTACTGATGGGCAGGGACTTACGAGTCCTGGATGGACTCACCCAGGACAGCTCTGCTCCTGCCACCCACGTGCCAGTGCCACACGACGCTCGGCGGAAACGGGAGAGCCAGCGAGCCGCCGGGGGCTGGCCTCGGTCACATCTGCCCCGGGGCGCCCACTGAGCGCCTGTCACATTGTCCACACTGCGGGCAGCCTGGTTCTGCTCCATCAGCTGCCCGGGCGCCAGCTTCCCTGCACTCACTTCACAGTGCACGTTGACATACAGGGACCCGGTGTCTTGGGACCCAGGCCTCAGGGCCACTGAGCACAGCGGAGCACACAGTGCCGGGCACACCGCCTCGCCGGTGCAGAGAGCACACCAGGGCTAGGACGCAGGCTAGCAGGAACCACGGGGCGCTGTGGCCTCGCGCGACCTGTCATCCTCCTCACAGGCCCAGCTCAGGGTCGTGGACACCTGGCCAGCTGGGTGCTCCGTGCCAGGACCCCCGCCGCATGAGATCAGAGACGTGGGCAGTCATCCGCTCACACTCGCAGGGCCCCAGGGTCCTGCCCCCACCCCAGCCAGATGTCTCCCCTGCCCTCTGCCCGCCCTGGGGATCTCCAGGCCCACCGGCAACAAGCCCACAGCAGACACAGACCAGCTCGTGGGCCTTCTCCATTCATGAGCGCGCGGGTGGGTGGGAGCCCCCAGAGCAGCTGGCTGCCCCGATAGGTGAACCCCAGCCCCGGAGGAACAGGCGGGGACTCGGAAGGAGCACGACCAGAACAGTGTGCCAAAGAAGCCACTGCCGTGACACACGTATGTGGAAAGAGTGGTCTGAGTGGGAGGAAAGTGCCCGTGTCCCATGTGAACAGCACCCACGGGGACCTCGGCAGATGCGGTGTGATGATGGGGGCGGGGACAGCCCGCTCTGCAAACACGGAGGAGGTGACATTCAGGACAGGGGGCCCGCTTGCCTCGGCCGACCTGACCGCGGCCAGCGCCGAGGCCCAGTGGCCCCCAGAGATGCAGGGAGCCCCCACCAGCCGAGCTCCTCCCAACCGGGGACCCGGGAAGGGATGCCGGGAACGAGGGTCCCTCCCCGCCCAGTGACAGGCCCCAAAGCCAGCAGACCCCTCACCCCAGCCATACTGCAGAGCCTACTGCGGCCCGGCGTTCTCACGGGGGAGGGAGGGGACCCCACAGCCTGGAGCTGCTGCTCTTGCCACGGCCCCACCCCCACCCCATCCGGACACAGCAGCTTTGCTGATGTGGAAATGGCCTTTTGAAGATTCAGGGATGGTGTCAACTGGGCAGCCGCCCTTGCAGAGCTGGGGCATGGCCTCCTGGCGCTGGGGTGCTGTCTGGGCCTGGCGGTGCCCCGTGACCCTGAAACATTTGTCGAAACATCAGAACTCTCAGCCTCAGTCATAAACACAGCCAGAGGCGCACGGTAAGACCAGCCTGGATCTGCTGCCTGTGACACGGCCCAGGAGGGCCCAGGGTTCCTCTCCCAGTGCCGTGCCCCGAAGAGCTACCACCCCTGGCCCACGGCCACCCATGGTGGAGGGTCGCAGCGTGACCGGAGGGACGGGTTCCTGACCGAGGACTCCAGAGGACCCGGCTCAGCAGCAAGAGGTCTTGAAAGCTGGACGGTGGCGGAAGGGGAAGTGGGCGGACTGGGGCGCAAAGACTCCACGCGCCGGGGCAGGAGACGGCCCCCCAACGAGCCCATGGGACCCCGCCAACAGCGAGCCTGCGGGCCGCTGCCCTCCAGCATGTGCTGCCCACAGCCGGGAGCCAGCGGGCGTGCGTGCCCTGAGACCTCCGAGGCCGCGGTCACTGGCCCGGCAGCAGCAGGAGGATGGGACTGACGCTGCAGCTGGGAGCGGGGGTGGCCAGGACCATGCAGCAGGGCCATGCCCGCCCACCACCTGCTTTCTACTCGTGTCCTCACTCTCCTGGCCCGCAGGTTCCAGACTCCCCCGGGGATGGGCACCAGCCCAGCTGAGGAGGAAGGCCAGGTCCTGGGGAGGGACCTTCCTACACAGTATGCTAGGACATGCTGCTTCCTGGGGCTGACTGGAGATGCCAGGGCGCAGGGAGGGCAGCTCGCGGGCTCTCTGCGGGAGATGCCACGGGAGCTGGCTCTTCTGTTACCTGTGAAGCCACAGTCCTGTCGGCCAGCACGCCCACAGCCCTGCAGGAGCGGGACTGCCAGCGTGGGTGCTGAGACCCACCCCCCGTCTCGCCCCCAACTCCTGAGCCTGCATACGCATTCGCTCACATGTAACGGGGTAGCGCGCTCTTCTCAAAAGTGAACGCTGCTGGTCGCGGAGACCGATGGCCACGCGTGGACTCCACGTGGCCTCTCCTAGCTGTGAGGCCGGTCACTGCTCATCTTTACGGTCAGTTTGCTTATACACTCGTGGAGCAAACACATCCGTGGAAAATCGTTGTAATACAGAAAAAAAAAAAAAACAGCACATCAGCTCCAAACCCGGGAGAAACCCCCTCAGAACGTGAAGCACAGCCATCAAACATGGCCTGGCGGATTGTCCGTGGTTGCACGTCCTTGGGCCACACCATCCACACGAAAGGCAGCCGTGCCAACTCCAGCAATGACCCTGTGACCACCTGTAAGCACAACAGGTGTGGAACATCGCCAAGGCCACCAGGAGCGATGCCACGGAGCACAACAGGACACCTGCCTCTCCGTGGAGGGTGCTGTGGCCAGGACCCCACGCATCGACCTAGGCACACAGTGCCGGTATCCCGAGCCTGAGCCTGTGGCCGAGGGTGTGTGAGACAGGCAGCCGTGGCCGCCGTGGCCACCTCCCTGGGCTCGACACAGCCTGATTTACACGGGCACCTGGAGCTTACGGCCCAGGATGAGGTGTCGCCAGGGGCAGGGCCTGTGCAAGCCTCTGTGCTGGACGAGGCTGCGTCCACCCCTTCTGCTCACAACATGGGTCTGCCCAGGCTCCAGCAAGCGCCCTCAGAGCAAAGCATACCTGAACCTGCAGAGGCTCGCAGACAGTCCCTTCCTGCCCAGCGGCCAGCCCTGGTCCCACTGCCCCCCACCCAGGGCTGGCTGTCCTGCTCCCACTGGCACTCGTGGCCACCTGGTCCAGCTCAGGCCCCTCCTAGCTCTCACCCTGCACCCTCACGCCCGTGCTCTGCTGGCCCACGGCACTGCAGGCCCCCCTCCCCATCCCCAACTCCTGGCCTCCTCCTGGCCCCACTGACCCTGTCCCTATGTCCTCCAGCTTCTCCCCTTGTGTGCCAGGCTCCCGCTACTGGTGCATATCAACTCAATTCTGTCCTGCATCACAGACAGGGACATGGAGGCACGGAGTTCCCAGTGCCAGCAACCCCAGCAATGCGGGAGCCAATGGGAGGATGGAGGTCCCAGGGGGCCATGGGGCTGGCCCAGCAGCCCGGATGCCCTGCCTGTGACTTCCTGCCCTGTCCCAGAGGAAAGTGCGTGCCCTGCTGACTCGTGCTTTCCCACGGAGGCCCTGCTACCATGGACCCTGGCTCACCCATATGCACAGCTTCGCCCACCCGTACCTACCTCCACTGAGGCTGGGCCCCACCTGCTGGTCGCCACCCCTCCACACCATCTCTGGGCCACACCCCGGGGAGGACACTCAGAGCTAGCGCAGAGGCACCAACGGACATGACACTCCGAATTCCACATGCTTCGGCTAAGCCACCTCTGCCAGGAGGGACATGTCCGTCACAGCACCCGGCTCCCGGCTCCCCGGGAGGGGGTGGCAGGCCATCGAGTCAGCTCCACCTGTCACACTCTCCCCCAAAATTACATGAAAACACCATCTTATTTAAAGCTGAAAATTGCAGTTTCCAAACCACGTATCACCCTATGAAGAACAAACAACTGGAAATTGGTTTAAGTAAATAACATCTTTTCAATTAAAAGAAAAAAAAAGTTCCCAATGAAGAACAAAGAAGTTAAGTGGATAAAAGCGAATTTAGTTTTTTAAAAAGTTTCTGTTTCCAACAATTACACAAAGAGAATCCTGAGTCAGCAGGACATAGCCATGGGGTGAAGCAGGGTAATGGGGTGCATAAAGACACGGATGGGGGAGCCACAGCGGGGCTGGGACCGAGCGCTGTCCCAGGAGCACAGCCACCCATGGAGCCAGCCCAGCCCCCACCCCAAAGCTCACAGCAGCAAAGCCAACAGAGAACCCTCCACAGTGCAGGTGTCCTGTCCACCACGCAGGCGTATGATGGATCGCTGGTTCCCTGCCCTGAGGGACTCTCCACTCAGAACACCCCACGGCCCTCATCCCATCACTATGGACCACCTGCCCAGTGTCCCAGGGGCGCTCCTGGAACTCCGAGCAGGATCCAGCACACAAAAGGGCTTGGGGAGCTCCTGCTACTCTCCACTGCCCCACCGTCCTGTCAAGAGGACAAGCGGAGGCCACACATGTACCGGCCCAGGTGATGTGCAGGTAAAGGACACAGGCAAATACACATACCTGCCCAGGTGATATACAGATGCAAGACACACATGTACCTGTCACAAGCAGGATGTAAGCACACACATGCACATACACCTGGATCTAGGTGATGCACAGGTACGGGACATATGCACACACACTCCTGGACCTGAGTGATGTGCAGGTACAGGACACACGCATACATAACTATCTGGACCCAGGTGATGTGCAGGTACAGGACACATGCACACATAAGTATCTGGACCCAGGTGATGTACAGGTACAGGACACAAGCACACATAAGTAGCTGGACCCAGGTGATGCACAGGACACACATGCACACACACGGATCATAGGTCCACATGGACCATAGGTCAGGGAGAAGTACAACAGGCACCTGGACCCAGGTAATGTGCAGGTACAGGACACAGGCATACAGGCACCTGGGCCATGTGGATTGCAGGTCAGGGAGACACACAACAAGCACCTGGACCCAGGTGATGTGCAGGTTCAGGACACGTGCACACACACTCCTGGACCTCAGTGATGTGCAGATACAGGACACATGCACACATAACTACCTGGATCCAGGTGATATGCAGGTACAGGACACACGCACCCACACTCCTGGACCCAAGTGATGTACAGGTACAGTACACACGCACACACACCTGGACCTGAGTGATGTCTAGGTATAGGACACATGCACACATGCACCTGGACCCAGGTGATGGCAGGTCTGGACTTATGCACACACACACACCTGGACCCGAGTGATGTGCAGGTATAGGACGCAGGCCACCAGGAAGCAGATGCAGAACACCAGGAGCAAGAGGTCAACCACGTTCCTAGAACAGAAGATGCAGGGTCACTGCGGGCTGGGGCCAAGCAAGGTGTGCCCAACAAGTGCCCGCAATTCCAACCCCCGACTGCTCCACCAAGTCCCTTTCTTTCTTCCCCCCAACTCCTAACCAGCGGGGCCCATGGAGAGGCCCTCCCTCATGGAGGACCTGCTGCTGGGTACTGCCCTCCTGGGCCAAGTCATCTGGGAGCAGCTTTTCTAGGAAAAGCTTGATCCCCACACGGGCCATCAGATGGTCGCCGTGTTTACAGCATCTGGGAACGGAGCAGCTTCCTGTGCTTCCTGGAAACTCTGGAAACCCAAGGAGAGCCACTCCACCAGGGGGTCTAAGAAAGTGGCCTCTCTGGAAGGAAAGTGGACTTTCCTCCTGAAAACAAGCACTGCCAAACTCAGACTTTGGGTAACTGATTATTACTAAATTACTACGTTTGTCTTCCTTTCCAGAGGCCACTATTTCTCACTTTAACATATCTGAAGATGACGCGCACCTAGAAACAATGTCCCTCGAAATCTGTCCTGAAGTCAAGGGTGCACGTTGGGCAGATGGAAAGGCGCTGAAAATATCTTGTGTCTTAGAACTGTGTAAATGACACACGAGAAGTTGAGCGTGAGCATCCCACACGTGTGCCACCAGGGCCTGACGGCTGACTGCAACCAGTGGACAACAGGCTGTGGCTCATGCCGTCTCGGTGCCAGGGACCATGGGGGCAACGAGCAGACGAGGAAGGGCCTCTGGCACCCTCCTGCCCTGATGGCCAGGCCCGTCACACTTACTGAGGGATGATGAGAAGGTAGATGAGGCCGAACAGGGCGGTGAGGATGAGCGCCAGCACAACGGCACTGGTGAAATACCCGTCCTGGAGCTGGTGGTACTGGGAGACACGGAGACCGCCCATCAGTGGCTGTAGCTGCCAGGACACATGCAGGGTCCCCGCAGCGGCACCTGGGACCTGGGGACCACGCCGCCTGGAGACGGGTGGGGGACGGCACTTGGGGCCCCTTCCACCTACCTTGAGCTTGCGGTCAGCCTGCTTGTACTTCAGGGTGAAGAAGTCCAGGTCTGCCAGCTCCAGCTCCATCTGGAACGCTTCCAGGAGGCGGCCGATGTACCTGTTTACACGCATGCCCGGCGTGGTGTAGATGACGTTCGCAGAGAACGATTAGCGGTGTCTGAGTTTCTCTGATGTGGTTCTCAATGCCATCTGCTGCCACCAAGGAAGGAAAAAAATAAATGTCAAATCCTCCACTTATTGAAGAAAAAGCTCTTCCATTCCCTCAGCCTGCTGTCTGGCGGGGCAGGTGTGGGGCCGAGATGTGGTCATGCCTCCACCACCTGCTGGCGCTGAGATCCCAGGTGACTTAGCACATCATTGGCCCTGAGACGCCTGCGTCTGCAAATACGGGCACGGGACGTTCAAAATGTGGCACTCCATGTGGATGCGGGCGGAACCCAGCAGAGAGCAAGAAAACAGAAGTTGTTTCTTTAAAAATATCAATAAAATTGACAAATCTCCAGCAGGCATGACAAAGAAAAAGAGAGAGAGACTAACAAACCTGGGGATGAAAACAATTCTACTACAGACCCTGCTGACATCAAAAAGGTAATAAGAAAATACTGTGAACAATTACACACATTAATTTGACGACCTGGACCAATGAACGACTCGGGAACACACACACTACCACAATTCACCTAACGTGAAAGATTATGAGATTAGCCCTGTAATTTACTAAAGAAATTCAACTCATAACTGTAAAGGTTCCGAAAAATGAATCTCCAGCTCCAGGTGGCTTCACTGGAGAATTTTACTCAACATTTAAGAATGAAGAATTAACACCAATTCTGTATCATCTCTTTCAGAAAACAGAAAAGGTAACACCTTCCAACTCACTTTATAAAGTCGGAATCATCCTGATACTAAAATCAGACCAAGACAATACAAAAAAAGGAACACTACAGGCCATCTCTTTCAATACCGATGCTATAATCCTTAACAAAACAGCAAATAGAATTCGGCAGCCTCAGAACAGAAGCATGCACCATGACCATGTCTGGAGATGCAGATCCTTTTACACATCTGCCCATCGATACAATACACCACATAAATAATCCCATGGTTGTGTCAATTGACACAGAAAATTTGACAGTTGAATCTGACAAAATTCAACACTCATTCTTGATAAGATCAGAAAACTAGGGAGGGAGGGGAAGTTCTCCAACTTGATGAAGATCTACAGAATACTGAAAGCCACTATAGTAGTCGCTGGTGAAAGATGGAGTGCTTTCAGCAACCCCAGCCATTGCAACAGGGCAAGAAAAAGGAAAAAAGAACATCAGAAAACTGTCCCTTTGCAGATGCCACAATGGCGTACATAGATATTCTATGTAGGGGAGGAAATAACTCTAGAACAAATGAATTCCATAAGGTCACTGGATACAAGATGAACATAAAAAACGTATTTCTTGGGGCACTGGGTGGCTCAGTCAGTTGGGCCTCTGAGTCTTGGTTTCAGCTCTGGGCATGATCTCAGGGTCCTGGGATGAAGCCTCACATTGGGCCCCCTCAAGTAATCTGCTTGAGCTTCTCCTTCTCCCTCTGCTCCTCCCCTTTCTTGTGCACTCTCATTCTCTCTCTTGAAAAAGAAGTGTATTTCTTAAACTAATAATCAGTATGTGAAGACCAAAGTTAAAATTCAGTGACATATGTACTCATGGAGAAAAACGAAGTACTAGGTACAAATCTAACACGTACACAACTTGTATGCTGAAGACTATATGATACTGATGAAAGAAATCAATGATTTCAATGAACAGAGGGACACACGTGCTCATCAACGAGAAGACATGACACAGTAAAGCTGTCGATTATCCTCATACTGATGTGCACAGGTTCTTTAAAAAAAAAAGATTTTACTTGCTTACTCATGAGAGACAGAGAAAGAGGCAGAGACCCAGGCAGAGGGACAAGCAGGCTCCATGCAGGGAGCCCAATGTGGGACTCGATCCCAGAACCCCGGGTCAGGGCCTAAGCCGAAGACAGATCCTCAAACAATGAGCCACCCAGGTGCCCGCGGTGCATGGGTTTAATGTAATTCTTATCAAATTCCTAACAGGAAATTTTTCATAGACAGGCTTATCTTAAATATAAATGGAAAGGGAAGGGGATGAGAATAGCTCATTTTTCTCAAAATCACTCAACCCAAGGTTAAGACTGATTGTGTAGCTACCCTGGTTGGAGCAGTACAGCACTTGTGCCAGGAGAGACACAGAGATCTACAGAATAGAGAGCCCAGAAACAGCCTCACACCAGTATGGTCAATGATTTTTTACTAAATGCAAAAGCAGTTCAATGGAAGAGGATAGTCTTGTCAACAAAGGGGGCTGGATCAACTGGTCGTCCATGTGCAAAGAAGGAAATTCGACCTAAAACTCACATGTTATAAAAAGAACTTATCAAACTTAATCCCAAGAAACAAACAATCCAATCCTGAAATGGTCAAAAGACATGAATGGAAATGTCACAGAGGAAGACATAGACGTGGCCAAGAAGCACATGAGAACATGCTCCACATCACTGGCCATCAGGGAAATACAGATCAAAACCACAACGAGATCCCACCTCACCCTGGTGAGGACGGTGAACATTAGCCAGACAGAAAACCACAAATGTTGGAGAGGAGGTGGAGAAAAGGGAACCCTCCTGCACTGTTGGTGGGAATGTGAACTGGTGCAGCCACTCTGGAAAACTGTGGGGAGGTTCCCCAAAGAGTTAAAAATAGACCTGCCCTACGACCCACCAATTGCCCTGCTGGGGATTTACCCCAAAGATACAGATGCAGGGAAACGCCAGGACACCTGCACCCCGATGTTTCTAGCAGCAATGTCCACAATAGGCAAACTGTGGAAGGAGCCTCGGTGTCCATCGAAACATGATGGATAAGGAAGATGTGGTCTCTGTATACAGTGGAATATTCCTCAGCCATTAGAAATGACACATACCCACCATTTGCTTCGACGTGGATGGAACCAGCGGGTATGATGCTGAGTGAAGTAAGTCAATCGGAGAAATATGGTTTCACTTATATGGGGAGTTTAAGAAATAGTGAAAGGGAATAAAGGGGAAAGGAGAGAAAATGAATGGGAAAAACCAGAGAGGGAGACAAACCACGAGCGACCCCTAACTCTGGGAAACGAATAAGGGGTGGAAGAAAAGGGGGTGGGCGGGGGGTGAGGGTGACAGGGTGATGGGCACTGAGGGGGGCACTTGACGGGATGAGCACTGGGTGTTATGCTATATGTTGGCAAATCTAACTTAAATTAAACGATGTGATATTATATATGTATATATAAATATTAACTCAAAATGCACCATACGTTTAACCAGAAAACATAAAAGTATAAACTTTTAGAAGAAACATGATAATCTTTAGGGTTTGGGCTACATAGAAAATTCTTAGAACACCAGAAACACAGTCCAGAAAGGAAAAAATATCAGTAAATCGGACATCTTTGAAATTTGAAACCTCTGTCGTGGGAAAGACACTGTGAACGGAACGGAAAGACAGCCACACGTGTGACAGTAGAATCAGATCCAGGATTCATCGAGAACTCCAAAAAGTCAACAGTACCAAGAAAAAAAAACACTCCAATTACAAAGCAGACATTTTGCCAACAAAGAGAAAATATATGGGCAGAAAACAAGCACTTGAAAAGGTGGCTGGCATGACGAGCCACCTGGGAGATGCCAATAAACACAAGTCACTAAACGTGTTAGAACAGACAAAATTTTCTAAAAACAGAGACAGCACAAAGCTGGCTGGACGCAGAGAAGCTGCGTCTCTCACACGTGGCTGCCGGGAACGTGGTATGGGACGGTCTTTCTGGAAACAGTTTGGCAGTTTCTTTAAAAAAAACAAAAAACCAAAACCAAAAACAAGACCCATCCGCAGTACAGCTGGGCATCTGTCCCAGATAATAAGCATTTTGGTCCCCACGAAAGGGAATGCAAGCGTATGTTGCGGTTTTATTTTTAACAGTCACGGTTGGGAACAAGCTAAACATCCTTCAACGGGTCCGCCAACGGTGGCCCGCCCGCCCCGGGGAATGCCAGCAGAGCACGGTGGGGGGGGGGACCCGGGGCTCCATCCCGAGTGAGGAGGAGCCAGAGTCACGGGGCGCATCCCAGGGTCCGTGTCCACGATGTCCTCAGTGCAGAAGTCAGCACGGAGAGCCGTCCATGGGGGGCCCGGCGGCTGGGGAGGGGACAGTATGGCTCAGCAGAAGGGGGATCGTGGCGTGAGGGAACGTTCCGGGCCCCGAGTGTGGCCGCCAAGACACCCCAGGGCACAGCCACAGGCACCACCCAGCGGCACCCATCACTAGCTCGGGTGCATGGGTCCTGGGGAGCTGCGACCTCGGGGAGCCCGCCGGGGGCCCCAGTGTGCACACTGTGTGGTGCCACCACAGACATGCGTGCAGCCAAGGTGGTGCATCACCACCCCCCTGCGGAACGCAGCGAGAACATAGGATGGGTTGGGACAGCAGGCCCAGCTCCTTCGAGGGCAGGACCTCCGCTGCACCCCCCGCCCCCCTGCCCCGCTGCGAGGCCACGCACTCCCTCTTTGTCGTTCTTCCCTGGACTTTCCACAACAATAGTGTTTCCTCAGAAAACAAGTCAGAGCCAAGGTCACGAGGAAACATGCCCGTTTTGGTGCAGATTCTGGCCGCCTGAGCCTGTTTCTTGACCTGCCAGAGGGCAGGCTCGAGGCCTGGGTACAGAGCCCTGGGTGCGGGCCAGCCGTGAAGCCCCGAGGGCGCACCTAACATCTCTGCTCCAGCTTCCCGGTCTGTGACCCACAACAAGGGGGTCACGGCGTGCTGCCAGCAGGAAGCACCAGAGTCCACGCAGAGACCCAGGTGAGGCAGAGCCGCAGGGAGCAAGAGGCCCTCGCGGGAAGTCGGGAGGCCTGGCTGGGCTGGCTGACCCCAGGCAGGAGAGGTGACCCCGACCCGCTCTGCTCGCCACCAGGCCTTGTGGGGACGTGGGCATGACGGGGGTGGGCAGGCAGTAGAGCCAGCTTGGGGGCCAACATGGACTTCCCTGCTCTGCTTCCATCCCGCCAGCTGAAACGAGGACTCAATGACCAGAGCCCCAGCATCCGTGCTGGCACACGTGGCGATGACGGCAGGCAGGCCGGAACAGGGTCACAGGTCTGGCTCAAGATGATCATGAAGCTGCCACGTGGGCCCCCACCTGCCTGCTCTCTGGGTTCACTTTAAGTGTAAGAAAGCTAACCTCTCTCCTGTTCAAGCAGCCACGACCACGGATTTGTACAACAGCACGATGCCCAAGCTGACTCACAGAGGCCCTGAGCTCACACACATGTGACATGAATTTGGGGGGCTCAGCGGTTGAGCGTCTGCCTTCAGCTCAGGGCATGACCCCAGGGTCCCGGGATCGAGTCCTGCATCGGGCTCCTGTGTGGAGCCTGCTTCTCCCTCTGCCTGTGTCTCTGTCTCTGTCTCTCTCTCTCTCTCTCTCTGTTTCTCATGAATAAATAAATAAGCCTAATAATAATAATAGTAGTAATAATAATAGTAATAATACATAGTGGAAAAGAGATGCCAAAGTCATACCTACAACCATTCGTCCAGAAAACCGAGAGAGCCAGCCCTGGCCATACACGAGGGTGCCTGCGCAGGACTCAGGCATGGAAATGAACGACCGGGACACAGGGCCAGTGAGAGACCCCATCTCAACGGGGACACGGGCCCCGGGGGGCAGTGGGGACAGTGCCTGTGGGCAGAAGGGCCTGCCCAGCAGGGTCACCCAACATCCACCTCCCCAGCTGCCCAGCTGGCATCCTGGCCCAGCCTCGGTGCCTGTTCCCCGCCCTTCGGAACCACCGGCCTTGTCACTGCCCCGTCTCCACCCCGGGAGCAAACCCTAGGTGGGAGGCCAGGACCAGACAAAGGACCAGAATCGGCAGGTGTGCACGGCCCCACCTGGGAGGCATCCCGCACTGCAGACAGAGGTTCAGGGGTCAGGGGCTGGGCCAGGAATCAGGGACGCAGCCCTGTGCTCCCAGGTAGGGCAGGAATCCAGCAGGGACATCAGACAACAGGGAGGGAGGGAAGGGCTGGCGCGCACGAGCACATGCATGCGTTCTCATGCACACACGGCCATGCACACGCATGTACACTCACTCAGGGACACTTACAGATGCACAAGAACGTGGTAAGAAAGGGAAGCTGCCAGGGGCCCTCAGGACGTGGGAACCCAGGCTGGGCAGGTGGCAGATGCACCAGAGAGCTCGCACAGCCCGTCATCCTGACTGCAGCCACGCAGGGCCTGAGAGAGATGGGCAGGAAGCTTCCCCCCAAAACCCCACCAGGAAACACGGACATGGGGAGACCCTGCCCCCCGTGGGGGGGATGGTGAGGACCATGCCCACAACCCCCACCTGTGCCCCCAGAACCCACCTGTGCCCTACGGCCCCCCCTTCTGTGCCCCCTGCCCCTCACCTGTGCCCCCCAACCCTCGCCTGTGCCCCCATCCCTCGCCTGCGCCCCCACCCCTCGCCTGCGCCCCACGACCCCTGCCTGTGCCCTGAGACCCCGTCCTGTGACCCCAGACCCCACCTGTGCACCGTTACCCCCCTTCTGTGACCCCCGCTCCCCGCTTCTGTGCCCCTCGCCCCCCACCTGTGCCCTGCATCACCCACCTGTGCCCCCCAACCCCCACCTGTGTCCAGCGCCCCTTCCTTTGCCCCCAGCCCCTTGCCTGTGCCCCCTGCTCCCTGCCTGTGCACAACCCCCACCTAGGCCCCATGAACCCCGCCTGTGCCCCACGTCCCCCACCAATGCCCCCTGCCCCTCACCTGTGCCCCGCATCCCTCACATATGCCCCACACACCTCGCCTGTGTCCCCTGCCCATGCCTATGCCCCGCACCCCCCACCTGAGCCCCGCGCCCTCTGCCTGTTCCCCTGCCCCTCGCCTGTGCCCCGCACCCCTCGCCTGTGCACTGTGCCCCCTGCCTGAGTCCCCCACTCCATGCCTGTGTCCCCCGCTCCTTGCCTGTGCCCCTCACCCCACCAGCCTGTGCCCCGCGCCCACCGCCTGTGCCCCGTGCCCCTTGCCTGTGCCCCCAGACCCCGCATGTGCCCCACGGCCCCCCATTCTGTGCCCCCTGCCCCTCACCTGTGCCCCCCACCCCTCACCTGTGCCCCACGCCCCCTGCCTGTGCCCCGCACCCCTTGCCTGTGCCCCCACCCTTCGCCTGTGCCCCATGCCCCCCCGCCTGTGCCCCACGACCCCCACCTGTGCCCTGTGCCCCCTGCCTGTGCCCTGCGCCCCCTGTCTGTGCACCACAAACCTCGCATATGCCCTGAGACCCTCCTCTGTGACTTGAACCTCTTGCCTGAGCCCTGGAAGAACTAGGCCCCCTTAATCACACCCAAATCCATTTCCTTGGGCACAAAACCCTTGAGGGCCCCCATGCGGGTCACAGGCCCTCCCGCATGCACAGCACCCTCAGCCCTCAGCAGCCCCTCCCCTGACCTGTGCTGCTGGAGAGGAGTTGAGGCCCAGGAAGGTCAGTGGGGGGAGGGTGGTTGCAGGGGGCCCCGCCCCCGAGAGGACCCCAGGCTCTGCCTGGGGGTCCAGGAGCCCGTCCATCCCAAGGGCCTGGCCCAGGCCCAAGCAAGGGGGGCCCCGTCCCCCTCCCGGAGCCTACCTTCTGCCGGTGAGACGGCACGATGAAGAACGTTTCGTGCCGTGTTGTGAGTTTTCAGGAAGCTGTTCCTCTTGTGCCCGTGATCCGGCGCCACCTCGTAGTCACCATTCAAACACGCCAGCGTCATCCTTGTGATGTGGACCTTCCTGCAACACAGCAGCCCCGCCATGCCCAGGGCGGCCCTCCCCGCGGGTGCATCCAGGACTCAGGCTCCCCATGTCAGTGGCAGCCCAGGCACTTGGACACACAGTGCCAGGAGGAAGCCGGCGTGCCCTCCGGACTCTGAGGCCACGGGGCCTCCCTTCCTCACGTGAGTGCAGGGGACGAGCAGAGAGAAGCGACAGCACCAGGTGGTCCGAGCCTCGGACCTCCTCTCCGTCCACTGTGGCTCCTGCAGAGGCCGGGGGTCCTTGGGCCCCCCCGCAGGCCCCTCCCAGGTGGCTCCGTGAAGCACCTGCACCAGTCCTCTGGCCCGGAGCGCATCGCCTCCCCCCGACTCACCCAGGCAGGCCAGCGGCCTCCATGACACTGGCCAGGATCTCGTCGTTGGACCACACGTCGTATTGCCACTTGCGCAGGCCGAGGACCCCGCAGAGGACCCTGCCGGTGTGCAGCCCCACACACATGTTCCTGTACACCTCAGTGGCCTCGGCCACCGACCTGCAAAAAACAGGTCATGGGCATGAGCTGGGCCCTCGTGTACAGCCATGAGGAGAGGTTCACCTGAACAGGCGGGAGCATGGGGTCCCCGCCCGGCTCTGGGACGCAGGGCCACAGTCAGGTGCCGAAGGGAGTGCTGAGCCAGGTGACTAGCCCCTCTGCCGCCCTGGTCTATCCACAGGTGGCCCCCACAGCAGGTGTGTCCAACGGGCCTTCCACCTGAGCCCTCGGCTCCTGCCTCCTACAGCCCCACCCACACCCCACGTGAGAGGATGGGGTGCCCGCCCGGCCCCCTTGGGCTCCCCCGTAGACTGCGAGCTGGCCGCAGGGATGTCCAGTTCTGACCATTCAGTCTCCAGAGGACAGCGGCAGCCACCTTTTTGGACCCCTCCAGCCTCCCTGCCTGCAGAAAGGAGCTCCCGCATATCCCACAGGAAGGCCGTGCTGGTGGCGGCCTGTCCTCTGCTGGTGTTGGGGAGCCGGAGCCAGATGGCTGGAGGCAGACGACCCCCCCGGAAGAGCCGAGGGCCGGACCCCTGGGAGTCAGCCAGCCCGCGTTCCTCAGCCACGCTTGCCAAGCCTCCAACCAGCAGGCAGCCCTCGGCTCTCTCCCAGCTCTTCCAGAGCGCTCACCCTACTGTCCCCATCGTCCCCAGTGGGCAGGCAGGCCAGGACACCCATGCAGGCCAAGGACAGGGAGCCCTCTCCCAACGTCCCCTGTCCCCAGGCCTGGGGTTCAGGGATGGCACCAGAGGCCACCGCCAAGCCTCGCCCGTCTCCTGGGCGTCAGGGCGTCCTCCCAGAGATCAGCCCGGGGCTGCAGACCCCCACCTCCGAGGAGCCCAGGAGTGACAGCACTATTCCTGCAGCCGGTCCAGGTCCTGGTACCTCAAGGGTGATGTGTGCCCATCAGCACCTCGGCAGGGCGTGCCTGTGCCTCTGGCTGTCTCTGGACCCCAGGTGTGCGACAGCCACAAGAAGGCAGGGAGGTGCCCACGGGGAGCCCTGGGAGTGAGCACGCTGCCCGCACGCCGACCTCCAAGTAAGGGCAAAGCCACTTAGCAGGTAGCGGCCAGAGGCCACAGCCTCCTAATTACAGGCTGTCAGCAGCAGATGTGTCCTTCATGAAGGTCCCGCCGCACAGCCTCCACCCCTCCCAGCTGCCTGGCCGTGGGGCAGGGCAAGGCACAGCGCACAGCAGACTGGGCTGAAAGCAGCGAACGCCTCACCTCGTCTTCTAACCTCCAATGTCCCGGCTACCATTCGCCAGCTCGTGAGACAGAGGAGGTGCTGCATGGACTTGAGCGTGCTCCAACCTCAAGCCCCCTGAGGGGCACCCCTGGAGCTGGAGCCAGGCCTCTGCGATGACGACGGGACAGCGGTTTCTGAGACCTCCACCCACATGTCCACGCTGGGGGACACAGCGGCCAGCGAGGCCCGAGGGGCTGCAGGAGGATCCAAGCAGGAAGGCCGCACGCGGGGCCTCATGGACAAGCTCTGACCCGCCGCCCGGCGGAGTGGGCAGCCGTGGGGCCCGGACCCATGACGACAGCCAGAGCGATCGCTGGGAGGAGGTGCGGACCACCATCCACCGTGACTTCCGTTCCTCCTGAACCGGCCGCACAGAATTCCCTTTACCCAGCCCTTGAGAGCTGGCTCCAGGCTAGGATGAGGGTCCTGTGGTCCCAGAGCCTCTGCCCACCGGGGGGTCGGGGGGGACCGCACAGGAGCCATGTCTGTCAAACCGCAGAGAGGCCGTCAGCCCAGCACCGACTCTGCAGGCCCAGGCAGGCCTGGGACGGCCCCGCGCCCGGTGTGGCTCTGGGCAGCAGGCGGACATTATGCACGTCAGCTCCTGGTACTGGTACCGAGGGGACTGCCCAAGGCAGCACGATGCCCGACCCCGTGGGCGGGGTGGCCCTCCCTCCACGCACAGGTCTCGGGGTCTCCACCGAGGAACCAAGCCATGCAAATACTATACACAGTTCAAAAAATTCAAATGAGGGACACCTGGGAGGCTCAGCTGAAGCGTCTGTCTTCAGCTTAGGTCATGATCTCAGGGTCCTGGGATCAAACCCCATATCGGGCTCCCTGGTCAGCACGGAGTTGGCTTCTCCCTCTGCCCCTCACCTTGCTTGTGTTCACGCTCTCACCCTCTAATCAATTTTTAAAAATCAAAATAAATAAATAAATAAATAAATAGATAAATAAATAAATGTCAAGCAGCGATGCTCAAAACGCAAAACCAAAATGAAATAAGCCCTAAGGGTGACACCGTCGGGTGGGCGACGGCATCGGGATGGCGACCGCGTCCGGGTACGGCGACTGCGCGTCCAGTGGGACGTCAGCTGCAGACTAAACAAAGGCCTCGAGGAACCCAAAACTGCACGTGGGGTCCTGTCGCACGTGTCGAGCGGGCAACATCCCTCTGAGCCTTCGATGCACAGAGACATGAAAGAGGGAAAGGCCGTCGCCAGCGCGGGGACTTCCAGCCTCGGGGAGAAGGGACGTGCGGGTGAGAATCAAAGGAGTGGAGTGACTCAGTGGTCAGAAAGAGCAACACAAACACAGAACTCGCAATTATTCTTCTAAAACACAGCCTCACCCCTGCATCCTGAGATGCCGGAGGACAAGGAGCTGGAAAACCAGTTCCCGTGGATGGAAGCAATTGCCGCATCTGTGTGCGGGGGGGCGTCTCACTGTCCAGGGACATGGGCTGGGGGCGGCCTCGTCCCTGGAGGCAGGAGGCACCAGCGGGGAGGCCCCAGAGCAGGGGGGATGCATCCAGGCACAGAGGGCACCCACAATCCCAGGAACGCCCGGGACGGAGGGGCCAGAAGGCGGCTCCGGGGCGCCCATTCCTCAGTCGGAAAGCACATCGGTGACAAAAGCCAAGCGGGCACTGTTTTTGAGGATCACCAATCAGCTGACGTGTGAACCTTCTTCAATGTAAAGAATCACGAGCCAATAAGTGCAGGAACAATGATGGCAAAAGTTCACCGCAGTAAGTTGCCAAGCGCCCCGCTTTCCGGGCAGCTGCCACGGCCCCCCATGGGACGGACGTCATGGGAAGCAGCCGGCAGGTGGGTTGCATGCATGCAGGGACCATGGAAACCATGAGCCTTGAACCACCTGGGAGCCGGCCAAGGGGCACGCCAGGGGACGAACAGGGAGACCGGCGGCACCCAGGAAGGCTCCCCAACATGAAGGAACCAGGCAGGGTCCCTGCCCCAGGGGCCGCGACGACCAGTCCCGCTGTCTCCATGGTAGCCCAAGGGTCTGTAGCCCCCACCCCACCCCACGTGCTCTACTTGCCCTGCTGCCCAGGCTGGCTGCCAGATCACAGAGGAGGAGACACCGGAGCCAGGGTCCATGTACCGACTGTCAGGCCCATCGCCCGCCTCGCCCTTCCTCTGTGGAAACCCCGTGAAGGCCCCACCTCGCAGCCCAGCCCCCTCTGTGCCCCGCATGCCTTGCCCTGCCCTCTTCAGGGTCTGTGGGGCCGTGACCAGTGGCACGAGCTCCGTGCCATCGGACAATGCCAAACATACATTAAACCCAGACACGTATCCCGCCTGGAACAACGCTGCCAAGGAGAGAACACCTGACATGATGAGCAGGTGCCACAGCCCAGAGAGACCCAGAGCTTCCATGCTGGCGGTCCACTGGGTGGGTGACAAAGGCATCACGGCGGCCTCGTCATTCTCGAGGGACGGGCTGGGGCCCAACTGTGAGCACAAGGTGCGGTGACATCTAGAACCCGGGAGGAGAGCCGCCAGCCAGAGGGGCTACAGGGGTCAGGTGGGGCCGCTGTGTCCTCCCTGCCATCATGCACAGGTGAGTCCACGCGACACGTTCCCCAGCCCCCGAAGGCAGGGCTGGACCTCTCCCTGCAGCTTCTCTGAGCGTGTCCCCAGAAGCACGCAGGCACCCCCAGGGTCGCCAGGTGCCCCCATCCTTCCCGGGGGCCCACACCCCACAGCCCTGAGCTGCCAGGGACGAGCAGTGATCGTCTCCTCCTGAAACGAAGCTACATCTCTGCACACAGAAGCAGGCGAAGTGGAGATGACCAGGTGAGTGACCCTGGGGAGGAGGACCCCAGGCCCCTGGGGGACTATGCACTGGGGACAGCCCGGCCCCCGGCCCCCACCCCCAGGGACTGCGCACTGGGGACCGGGCACCGGGGCAGCCCCCTGGGTACCACGCAGCAGGGACGGGGGATCGTGAACCGGGGCAACCCGGACTGCGGCTGGGCTTCCACCCACGGGAAACCCCAGTGGTCGCATTCCACACACCGCCTGCTGTTTCAGGGAAGTGTTTATTTCCTGCTCATTAGGGAAGAATTAAATCGGGCTCATCATAATGCAGGAAGCTCCAAAAAATTAAAACTCAGCGAGAACCCACAGCCCTGGGGCCCTCGTCCCCACAGCCCACCCCCGATGGCTCGTGGCTGCATGTGCACATGCTCTGCAGCCGGTTTGTGCCCCTGGCCGTCATGCACATGCCTCCACAACGTCAAGGCTCGCCCGTGGGGACAGTCCCCCAAGCCGAGGGTGGACGCCGCCTGCTCTGCCCCCTCCTCCCTCGGGACAGCCGGGCCCAGTCCTGACCACACCGCCCCATGCGGGCCCCTCTGGCTTGGGACACTCCAGGCGAGCCACCACGTGCCCCACAGCCTGCCTGCATGCAAGCCTGACGGCACGGGCACAGCACGTCAGCACGGGGCAGCTGGGGACGCAGCTGGGGACGCAGCTGGCCGTCGCACACACTCCCTGCCCGCAGCACGCTCCGGGAGGAGGCCACCTCCGGGCATGAGGCCACCGGGGCTCCTCACATTCATTGGCCAGGAAGCCAAGGCGCGAGGAGACCCAAGGAAGCCAC
The DNA here is from genome assembly GCF_018345385.1 of Vulpes lagopus. Lineage (NCBI taxonomy): Eukaryota > Metazoa > Chordata > Mammalia > Carnivora > Canidae > Vulpes > Vulpes lagopus. Next base: position 74,125,491 of record NC_054829.1, read on the forward strand.
TGAGTCTTCGCGCTGCCTGCTGAGCCCAGGGGAGCCCGGCAAGGAGGAGGGACGTGGGCACACACTGCAACGAGCTCTGGCTCCCAGACTGGCTTCTGTGGCCACACGCAGAGGATCCCCGGGCACTGGAGATGGACAACCTCACCCTCATCGGTCCTCATGGTCACCTTCCGGCGGCTCCCGGGGGAGCACAGCACCGCGGCTTCGGCCAGCCTCTCTGTGTCCTCACCGCCCCGTCTTCCCTCACAATCCCAAACAACACGCTCCCTGCATTCCTATCCAGCGGGTCGGGGGGCCAGGAAGGCTCCCCACTGCATGTGCGGCGGAGACTGCGCAGAGTGGCCAAGCCCGGGGCGGGGTCCCAAGGTGAGCCCCCGCGTGGACATCATGCGCCCTGACAGGCAATGCCTCCCAGGCTTGTCCAAGCTGGCCGACTGCGCTGGACCCCACGCCAGTCTAGTCCGAGTGTGTACGCCTGCTGTGTGCCAGGCACAGGCCGCCTGGGGGCTGAGAACCGACCAGAGTGCACCAAGCTCCGGCCGGGAACTCCTGGGGCGCAGCCCCGACGGAGGATGGTCTCCAGCTGTCAGCCCCGAGGGGCGCGTGGGACCCAGGACGCCTCCAAGGCTGGCACAGCCAGAGTCTGGGCCTCCGCAGGGAGCCTGCACACTCATGGAGCAACGTCTGCTTCTCCCAGTGGGGCTGCTCTCCCCGCATCCAGAGAAGAGCCCTGTGGTCAGAGCAGATGTAAACCTAAAGTGGCTCAAGCAATAAATACTGTGTCCATCTGCGGTCCGCCGGGCACAAGGGTAAATAAACCTCCGGAGACCGTGGAGACCAAGCCAACATGCTCACCCTCGGTCTCACTGCTCACAGCAACCCTGGTAAGGCGGGGTGAGTCTGGGTGACCGCATGCAGGTGCACTCACGGGGCTCATTCATCGCCGGCTGGCCCGCCCTCCTCCCTGCAGAGCACCCACACGCAGACCCGCTGGTGACCCGCACAGGCTGGACCCCACTTTCCCTCTTCTAAAGGGAATGGCTCGTTTGCCCAAACATAAATGGCAACAATGCAGAACAGGGTTTATAACAAGAAGTGAAACATGCACAGCAGCAACCTCACAAAGGCCAGGAAGGGAGGCACATGAGGAGGCACATCCGCGAGATCCTCGGACGACGTCAAGGAACCTGCCGCAGACCCTGGAGCAGCCAGCCCAGTGACAGAGCCAACGGTGCACACTCATGAGCCAACAGAGGTGCAAGGGCAGAGTCACAGAACGCACCCCCTTCACCCACAGAATGGCAGGAAAAGTAAAACCACGACACAGAACAGATGGGACAAACCAAACCCGGGCTGACGGCACAGCACAGCAAACGCAGATGGTCAGATTCGAGGGAGAAAAGACAAACCCAGCCCGTTAGAGAAAGACATGAACCCCTTGGGGGATAAGAAAGGGGGATGGAAAAGACATGCTTCCCGACAATAATCAAAGGAAAGCTGGAACGGCTATGCTCACACAGGACGTTAGGTCTCCAGGTAACGAGGGTCATTTCTTCATGAAAATAGGGGATTAGGGGAGCGTGGGTGGCTCAGTAGGTTGAGCATCCGACTCTTGGTTTTAGCTCTCCCTCTGCTCCTCTCCTGGCTCACAGGCACACACACACTCTGTCTCTAAAAAACCAGAATGGGACCGCTGGGTGGCTCAGTGGTTGAGCGCCTGCCTTTGGACCACGGTGTGACCCCGGGGTCCTGGAATCGAGTCCCATATCGGGCTCCCTGCAGGGAGCCTGCTTCTCCCTCTGCCTGTGTCTCTGCCTCTCTTTCTGTGTCTCTCATGAATCAATAAAATCTTAAAAAAGTTAATTCATCAAGAGGACCTAAGAACCCTAAATGTTACAAATCAAATAGCAGAGCTCGAGAACACAGGAAGCAGACAGATCTCTAAGTATGTCGCAGACTCCATACCCCTTGATCAGGAACTGAGAAACCCGGGAGCCAGGACATAAGTAATGACGCAGAGTAAGAACGTGAGCAGCCCGTCCCCAGCCAGCCTCAGCGTGTGTACACAACACCCCAGAACACAAGGATGGCACGGAAGCACAGTGCATCTTGTTGCTCAGTTACTGAGGAGACCATGTTCTGAACCGTACACTTAAGAGGACTCAAATTTTTGATAAAATGTGTTCTCTGACCACAACAGAATTAAACGTGAAGTGAAAAACAGAAAGACCTTTAAAAAAATCCCTCAAAAAACATATCTCTAAATAAGCCATGGGTGTAACCACAATTAATAGGGAAATTAGAAAGCATCTTGAACCAAGGGGAAATGAGGACACAGTGTCGCAGCAACGCGGGGATGCCACCTTAGCCAGACACCTGCCTGGTCTGCGGCACCAACTCTTCACATTTGGAGGGAAAAGATCCTGATCAGCAGTCTCAGCTTCCATCTTCCCAAACTACAAAAACAAGAGTAAAAGAAAAACAAGGAAAGCACAAGAATCACAACAATAAAATATCAGAGAAAAACAATAAAACAGAGAAATCAATGAAACCAAAAGCAAACTCTTTACAAAAATCGATATCATTGATAAACGTGCAGCCAGAATGATGGGGGAGAGAGGGAAGATACAAATTAGCACAGTCAGAAAAGGAGGAGATGATGTCACTGCTGCTTCTGCAAATATTAGAAAGCTAACAGGGAAATACCATAAACACCTTTATTCTAACAATCTCGGTGACTTAGCTCACATGGACAGATACCTTGAAAGACTATGAAACACAAAGCTCACTCTGATATATGTACATAGGCATATCGTATATGGATATATCACATACATATAAAAAAAAAGATTCTAGGGACCCCTGGGTGGCTTAGCAGTTTAGTGACTGCCTTCGGCCCAGGGCATGATTCCAGAGACCTGGGATCGAGTCCCACATCGGGCTCCCTGCATGGAGCCTGCTCTCCCTCTGCCTGTGTCTCTGCCTCTCTCTCTCTCTCTCTCTCTCTCTCTCTCTCTCTGTGTGTGTGTCTCATGAATGAATAAATAAAATCTTTTTTAGAAAAGCCCTGATTTTATATATATATATATATATATATATATATATATATATATATATATATATATATATAATAGCTCTATTTTAAAAAATTGAACCTGTACATAAAAACTTCCAGGGGTGCCTGGGCAGCTCAGTCAGTTAAGTGTCTGCCTTCTGCTCAGGTCATAATCTCAGGGTCCTGGGAGGGAGCCCCCAGTTGGGCTCCCCGCTCAGTGGGGAGCCTGCTTCTCCCTTTCCAGCCTACTTGTGCTCTCTCATGCTCTCTCTCTAATACATAAATTTTCTTAAGAATTTTTTAAAACTTTCAGAAAGAAAATCTCCAGAAAGTGGAACAGGAGGAAACATGCCCAAACTCTTCCAGGAGACCAGCCTGACCAAGATTCCACATGAAGACGACATAAGGAAAGCCACAGAATAGCATCCTTCAGAAACATAACAGGAAGACATCTAAAATAATTTTAGCCCACATGCACATACTCACACATGGACACCTGCACACATATACGTGAACAAGCATGTCCATATGCACATGTGTGTGCACAACTGCATACGCACATGCTCTCATGCATGTATGCAATGCACTCGCGGATATCCATACACACGTGCATTCCCCCACACACACAGCTATATGGACATGTCCCACCACGTCCCACTGCAGCCCACCCACCACGTCGCTCCCACGTGTGCAGCACCCGCTGTCTGGTGTGCGCACTTCTCTCGATAAAGGTATTTAAGCCAGAGTCCCAAACACAAGCACGTGTCCTGGTGAAAGAGCCAAGTAGTGAATAAAAAGGGACACATCTTATACACCAGCAAACCTGACAACCTAGAAGAAATGAATAAATCCCTACAAACACTCAACCTACCAAGACTGAATCATAAAGAAACAGAAAATCTGCAGACATTTCTAGTACAGAGACTGAAGCAGTGATCAAAAGCCCCCAACACAGAAAAGCCCAGGACCGGATGGCTTCACTAGTGACCTCTACCAAACGTTTGAATAAGATCACCAACACTTCTTAAGCTCTAAGAAAGCTCCCAAATTCACTCTATGGGGCCAGCATTACCCTGAACCCAAAACCACTGGACCTGACCAAAAAAGATGATGATCTTTTTTTTTTTAAATTTATTTATTATAGTCACAGAGAGAGAAAGAGAGAGAGGCAGAGACACAGGCAGAGGGAGAAGCAGGCTCCATGCACCGGGAGCCAGATGCGGGACTCGATCCCGGGTCTCCAAGATCGCGGCCTGGGCCAAAGGCAGGCGCCAAACCGCTGCACCACCCAGGGATCCCCGATGATCTTTTACTAATACCAATACCCCCAATGATCACAGATGCAGAAATCCCCCCAAACACACGAGCAAGCCACTTCCAACAGTACATTAAAGGGACTGGACACCACAACCAAGTGGGATTTGTTCCCAGGATGCTAGGATGGTTCGATATCCACAAATCGATGGATGTGATGCATAGCATTAACAGAAGAAAGGGTAGAAATACATGATCCTCTCAGCAGATGCAGAACAAGCATTTGACAGGACGCAACATCCTTTCAGGATAAAAACTCCCAACACGGTAGGTGCAGAGGGCACGTTTCTCGACACAGTGAGGGCCGGGGATGCCAAGCCCACAGCACACATCGGCCCCGACAGTGAGAACAGGAGAGCTTCTCCTGCAGGGTCAGGAGTGGACAGGGAGGCCACTCCCATCCAACAGCATAAGTCCCAGCCTCAGCAACCGGGCATGGAAAGAAAATCACACACTATCTCCTCTGCAAATGGCTTAGTATCTACAGAAAACCCTAAAGATGCCACCAAGAACTTGTCAGAACTAATAACTGAATTCAGCAAATTTCAGGATGTGAAATTAACACACAGAAATCTGTGGTGTTTCTGCACACAAACAATGAATGCTCAGAAAAGCGGAGAAAATAATTGTATTTACAACTGCATCAAAGAGAATAAAATACCCAGGAATAAATTCAATCAACAAAAACAGGAAGGCAAGTCTAATGACTTGAGAGATGTTTGGAACATGTCCTGTCCCCAGAGTAGGCCCAGCAGATGTCCACCGCGTGAGCCCCGAGTGGGTTGCCGATGCAAAGGGATGGTGACATCGCAGCTGGGGTACAAGCCCGGGAGGCCCCGCCTGGGCCAGGGGGAGCCCAATGTATCCTGAGCTGATGAAGAAAGAACGGGACAGGACAGCGAGCCCCCACATCACACATTTCATCCCGAGAACAAGACCCAGACCATGCATCCCTGGGACAGCCTCTCTGCCCTCCACCCTGCGGTCAGGGAGGCCCACATCTGTAGCCCCCACCCCGAGCAGAAGTGGGCCAGCCAGCACACCCCTCCCTCACACTGGGGATGCCATGGTCCACACGAGAGGACACTGAGAAGTGGGCTGCACTCAGAGTCACACGCCATGTAAGTAAACTGGCGGAAGCCAGGGAGAAGACATCTGCCAACCGTGTACCCACGGAAGGACAAGCTAAGACTCTACAGACTCCTGTCATCCTGGGGTCGGGGGCTGTTGTAAGCGACCCAAGCAGGGGCGGGGGTTGGCGGTAGCCTGGTGGCACTGCTGACCACTGAGTCACTGAGGGAACACGTCCCCTCCGGGACCAGGAAAGACAGATTCGGACAGTGGGGGGAGGGCACACCCCTCACATCAGCAGCCTGTCTTCAGAGAGCCCCAGTGGCCAGTGAATCCTCATCCAGAAGATTCTTCGTGGAGGGGCAGGGGAAAGTCGCAGGCCCTGAAAAGCTTAGAGCAGCACCCAGAAAGCCCCGGGCCACCAGGCACCCCGGCCTCGGACAAAACACATGTTCTGACTCTAATATGGGAGGCCGTGTCCGTGAGCTCCACACGCCACACGGGACTCGTCACCCTGACTCCTCCATCAGGCTTCCCCAAAACCACAGGTGTCAGGGAGGGAGGAGGTCCCGGAGGCTCCGGAGGCCGAGCCTCAGCTGCTCCCCAGGGCACGAGGCCAGCACCCCTGCTCGCAGGCTTCCAGGGCACCTCATGGCCCGGCGCGCCCACAATGGACAGAGCCGACCCCCACCTTCATCCTGGTGAAAGACCCAGCAGCCTTCCCCACACGGGGTCCAGCAGAGCCCACAGCAGCGGGTGCCTCAGGAGAAAGGCCTCCAGCGCCAGCCCGGTCGGAGCAAGTGGCGAACCCCCAACTGGGCATCTCAAGATCCTGACCAGCCTCCAGGAGACTCCGGGTGGAGGGCGGGGGGCAGTGTCCAAGGGCCGCATGCCGGCCCCCTCAAGGCCCAGTGGTCAGCTCGTGCCACTTGTTCCTCAAGCCACGAGTCGGGGGCGGCGGGCAGCGTGGGTGTGGGAGGCCGCGGACAGGGTTCTGCAAGGTCAAGGTGCTTCATGTGCCCCGGGCGCAATCGTGGGCGCCTTGCCACCCCCATACGCTGACAGGTTCCCCTGCGGAACACACGTCTTTTCCGGCCGATGCACGACCCGTCTAGCCTCTCTGTGCCCCTGCACGGCTTCGACTGCACGTTTGGCAGCAAGGGGACCGGCGAGCCACGTGCCCCCCCTGCAGCCCGGCACCCCACAGCCCCCATGCGGGCACCCCGCTCGGAGGCACAGAGTGGGAGGTCGGGACCCCACGGGCTGCCCTGCCCTGGGCCAGAGGCGGGACATGGGCCAGCGGGAGGCCAGCGGACCAGGGGAGAAGCGGACAGCAGAACGGCAGGGCCCAGGTCACCGCCCTACACGCACCTCATCACTCCTTCCCTTCCCCCCCGCCACGATGATCCACCCTGGGAAACTGAGGCCCCCTGGCTCGTCAGCCCCGTGAGCGCTGGTGAAGCTGCCCGCGTGCAGGAGGAGTCTGTGTCCAGCAGGCCGGTGGGGGGGCTCCTCTGCCTGGCACTCTGCATGCACCTGGCCTGGGGCCTCCCCGCAACCCCACCTGCCAGCCGGCACTCCCCTCCCTCCTGGTGTCGCCCACACCCGGTAGTCAGGCACAGCCCTCCCCGGTGGGCCGCAGGGCGCCCTCAGTGTCGACCACGTAACCAGCCACCAGTGATGGGGGTGATGCCTGGAGGTCACCTGCTGACAGGTGGGACCAGGGGCAGGGGGAGTTCGCATGGGGAACTGTGGGGGATGGGGGACAATCCGAGGCCGGGGCAGGGCATATCGGGGTCCAGACGAGCACCCCAAGACCCACAGGTTGGCAGGGCCACGGGGCCGGCCAGGGAGCGCCCGGCGTAATCTGCGGCCTCTCTCATTCGGCCTCTGGGTCCCCACCAGGAGGCCGGCCTGTGGAGGAGGGCGCCCCGAAACCCTGCTCATCCGTGCCAGCCCTCTCCCCCCGTGAGGAAATGCTGCCCACTCGGGCCCCCGGTGCTGCCCTCCTCGTTGCTCCACGGCCACGTGGAGCAGCCATGCCCACTGCTGCCCCACGTGGCACCTGGCACAGGCTGGGCCAGGCCATAGGAGCGGGACGTCTGCACCCCTCACGCACTAATGCTCTCGCCTCCCTTGCTGCAGCGCTCCCCCAGGGGGGCTCCAGGCAGGGGTCCCAGGGAGCGAGGCCCCGGCCCTGGCCGCTTTCAGGCCACTGCCCCAGTCACCACCTGCAGAGCGGTGGCACCTGGCCGCTCAACCACAGGGGTTCCTGGCAGGTGACTGGTCCTCGCTGCCCCCACCGTCATGGCCACCAACGGACACAGCTGCGCTCAGGACGTGTGGCCCTGGGCTGAAGGGACTGCTGCACACTCTACAGCCCTGAGCTTCTGGCCTCTGCACACCTGCCCCACGCCCCTGGCCTCCTGTACCTGCCCCACGTCCCCGGCCTCCTGTACCTGCCCCCACCCCCGGCCTCCTGTACCTGCCCCATGCCCGCAGCCTCCTGTACCTGCCCCACACCCACGGCCTCCTGTGCCTGCCCTCACCCCCGGTCTCCTGTACCTGCCCTCACCCCCGGCCTCCTGTACCTGCCCCACACCCACGGCCTCCTGTACTTGCCCCATGCCCCTGGCCTCCTGTACCTGCCCCATGCCCCCGGCCTCCTGTACCTGCCCCACGCCCCCAACCTCCTGTACCTGCCCCATGCCCCCGGCCTCCTGTACCTGCCCCACACCCATGGCCTCAGCACACAGGCTCCTCAGGACTGTCCCGCCCTCCGCTTTCCAAAGCCCACACTGCTCTGGACACAGGGCCCTGTCAGGGCCTCCAGGCTACAGGTGTCCCGCCCTGGAAGCCCCAATCCATATTCTCTCCTCCTCCCACCTACCCCCTTCCTGCCACTCTCCTACTCTGGGAGGAAAATGCAGTCCATGTGACGGGCCCTGCTCAGTCTACACCAGGGCTCTGGGTGCACCTCGTGTGGCAGGAGAGTCCTGCATTTGCCCCTCTTCCCTCGGGGCCCGCACCTGCCACCCAGGCCACAGGACTCCCTCTGCCCTCCAGGTGGGACACGTGGACCCGGCTGCATCCCCCTCGGCAGCTAACACACCGACCTGTGGTTCTTCCTCTCGTCTGAGGACAACACGCTTCTCCGGGCCCCTGCTGCCCCTGCCCGTTCTGCACCATCTGCCGGCAACACCCCAGGAAAGGCCCCCGGCCCTTGGCCCCCCCCAGCCCACCCGCCCTCGCGGCAACCCAGGCTCTGCCCAGGTCAGGTCCCAGCACCCAGCACCCCTCCCTGCCGCTTGGGCCCATGCACATGCCTGGGGCCTCTCCACCGACAGCACCCGTCCCCCTGCCCCCTGCCTCTGCACTCCACATGGGACCTGACGCCTGGTCCAAGGAGCCACACCTCCAGTCTGGCCCCAACCCAGCCTGCTGCGCCCCTCCCGCCCCACTAGGAACAGACCCCTGAAGGGCCCCCCAACCCCTCCCACTGCTCACCCCAGCAGACCCCTGAGCCTGGGATGAGCCACTCGCGAAACGGGCACCCTGGTGTTTGCTGAATGAATAAGGAAGGGCACGTGGGTGGTAGGGGCAGATGTGCACCACCCCCTGTTCCTTGCTGTCCCAGATGAGACCCCACGAGACATTTGCTAGTCCGCACATTTGCGGTCAGTTGATTGGGTGAGCAGGGACCCAACTGTCCCATGACCCACAGGACATACAGAGGCAAGGCCTGGAGGCAGCCTGATGTCTGAAGTGACATGTTTCTGGAGCATGCTGAGCCTGGGGGGAGGCCAGGGGGCACCACGGGATACAGGGACACGGCCTGCACACACGTGCATATGCGGACAAGGTCTCTGAGCCCCATCATCAAATACCTCTCAGGACACAAAAGTCTAGGGCCGGATGGCTTCCCGACACACTGTGGAACACGTCGGAAAGAAACTGAGGAAGACACAAAGAGATGGAAAAGGGTTCCATGCTCCCGGTTTGGAAGAATTAATATTGGGGAAAATGACCCAGGGCAATTTACACAACTAATGCAATCCCTGTCAGTAATAACACAGACTCTCTTCAGAGAGCTAGAACAAATCATCTGAAGACTGGTGTGGAATCCGAAAAGACCCCGAACGGCCACGGAAAGAGTAGTAAGAAAACCACGGTGGGGGACAGCACAATGTCGGATTTCATGTTGTGCCACGAAGCTGTGAGCGGAAGGAAGGGGGGTACGGGCACAAAAACAGACATGCCGATCAATGGAACAGAAGACAGCATCCAGAGGTGGACCTGCAACTCTACTGGTAACTATTATTCAGCCAGGCAGGAAAGACCATGCACGGGGGAAAAAAAAAAAAAAGAAAGACAGTCTCTTCAAAAATGCTGCTGGGAACACTGGACAGCCACACGCAGAAGAATGAAACTGGACCATTCCTCTCACACCATACACAAGGATAAACTCAAAATGGATGAAGGATCTAAATTTGCAAGACAAGATTCCATCAAAATCCTAGGGGAGGACAAAGGCAACAACACCCTTCTTGAACTGGGCCACAGCAACTTCGTGCAAAAGACATCAGCCACGAAGGCCAGAGAAACAAGAGTGAAAAAGGATCGCTGGGACTTCACCAAGATGAGCAGCTTCTGCACAGCAAAGAAACACTCAACAAAACTCAAAGCCAACCCACAGAGTGGCAGAAGATATGTGCAAATGACCCTGTCAGGTAAAGGGCCAGTATCCAAGATCTCTGAAGAACTTCTGCAACTCCACAGCAAAGGGACCAAGGATCCAATCTGGAAGGCGGGCAAGAGACGTGAACGGAAATGTCACAGAGGAAGACTAGGCATGGCTGACAAGCACGTGAGACAATGTTCCGCATCACTGGCCGTCAGGGAGACACGGGTCAAAAGCACAGCGAGATCCTGCCTGACACACCAGTGACCGCGCTGAACGTACACAAGACAGGAAACAGCGAAGGTCGGCGAGGATGTGGCGAAAGGGGAACCCTCTTGCACTGCTGGTGGGAATGGGACCTGGTGCAGCCACGCCTGGAAAACCGTGTGCAGGTGCGTCAGAGAGGTAACAACGGATCTGCCCTGCGATCCAGCAGGGAGGTGCACTGGTGGAGATGTACCCCAAAGATACAGATGCAGGGAAACGCCGGGACACCCGCACCCCGAGGTTTCGAGCAGCAATGGCCGCGATAGCCACACTGCGGAAGGAGCCTCGGTGTCCATCGAAATATGAATGGATAAGGAGGGCGAGTGGTCTCTGTACACAAAGAAAGATTACTCAGCCGTTAGAAACGACAAACACCCACCATTTGCTTCGACGTGGATGGAACCGGAGGGTATTACGGTGAGTCAAAGAAAAAGAAGGCAATCGGCGAAGGACAAACATTATATGGTCTCATTCTTTTGGGGGGTATGGAAAAAAATAGCGAGAGGGAATAGAGGGGAAAGGAGAAAAAAATGAGTGGGACATGGCAGAAAGGGAGACAGAACAGGAGAGACTCCTAACCCTGGGAAACGAACAAAGGGTGGAAGAAAGGGAGGAGGGCGGGGGGTGGGGGTGACTGGGTGACGGGCACCGAGGGGGGCACTGGATGGGATGAGCACTTGACGGGATTGCTCTATGTTGGCAAAATGATCTCCAATAATAAATAAAGCGATAAACAAACACACAAACCTCCCAAGACACAAAAGTCCAGGGCCAGTAGGCTTCCCAGGGGAATTCTATCCAACGCTTCAAGACGAAAGCATACCTATGCTACTAAAGCTGCTCGGAAAGATAGACAGAGATGGAACAGTTCCAAACTCGTTCCTGGAGGCCAGCGTCACCTTAACTCCAAAATCCAAGAACCCACCAAAAGGGAGAATCCTGGACCGACGTCCCTGATGAACATGGAAGCACACCTTCCCCACAAGATATGACCCAACAGGAGGCAACGGGACATTATTAAGAAGTTACTCACCATGACCCAGTGGGGTTTATCCCCGGGCTGCAAGGCTGCTTCAGCACTCGGCGAGCACTCGATGGGCTTCATCAGATCTGCCAGAGAGAAAACAAGAACCAGATGATCCTCTCAAGAGACAAATGCAGAGGAAGCATTTGACAAAATACTGCATCCATGCCAGATCCAAACGCTTCAGAGTACGGGGACACAGGGAACGTTCATCAGCCTCTTGAAAGCCATCCCCGAGAAGTCCGTGGCAAATTATCATCCTTAATGTGGAAACACTGGGAGCCTTTCTTCGAAGATCAGGAACGAGAGACAGGGATGTCCACTCTCACCACATCTATACAACATACTAAAAGATATCTCGGCCTCAGCAATCAAGCGACAGAAAGAAATAAAAGGCATTCAAATTGGCAATGAATGAATCAAACTCTCCCTCTTCACCGATGACATGGTACTGTACCTGCAAAACCCAAGAGACTCCACCCCAAGATTGTAAAACTCATACAGCAAATTCGGCAGCGTGGCCGGATCCCAAATCAATGCCGAGCAATCATTCAACTCTTTATACGGCAACAATGAGACTGAAGAAAGAGAAATTAATGAGTCCGTCCCAGTGACAACTGCACCCAATAGCATGAGATACGTAGGATTACACCTGACCAAAGACGTAAAGGATCTCTACCCAAAAAACCACGGAACACATCTGAAAGAAATTGAGGAGGACACTAAGAGATGGAAAACTATTCCATGCTCCTGGATTGGAAGAATTCATATATTGGGAAAATGTCAACGTGACCCAGGGCAACTTACACATTGAACGCAATCCCTATCATCAAAAATACCAAAGGCTCCCTTCAGAGAGTTGCAACAAATCATCTGAAGATTAGTGTGGAATCAGAAAAGACCCCGAATGGCCAGGGCAGTATTAGAAAAGAAAACCACAGCTGGCGGCATCACAATGCCGGGCTTCAGGTTGTGCTACAAAGCTGTGCTCATCAAGACAGTGTGCTACTAGCACAAAAACAGACACACGGATCAATGGGACAGAATAGAGTAATCCAGAAGTGGACCCTCAACTCTACACTCAAGACCATATATTCGACCAAGCAGGAAAAACCATCCACTGGAAAAAAGACAGTCTCTTCACTAAAGGCTGCTGGGAACGTGGGATGGGACAGCCACATGCAAAAGAATGGTACTGAAGCATTCTCTCACACCATACACAAAGATAAAACTCAACATGGATGAAGGACGTAAATGTGAGACAAATTCCATTAAAACCCTCCAGGAGAACACAGCCAACAACAACACCCTTCTTGAACTGGGCCACAGCAACTTCGGGCAAATTACATCAGCCACCAAGGCCAGAGAAACAAGAGCGAAGATGGATCGCTGGGACTTCATCAAGATGAGCAGCTTCCGCACAGCAAAAGAAACACTCAGCAAAACTCAAAGACAACGTCCAGACTGGGAGAAGATACATGCACATGACCTGTCACATAAAAGGCCTGCATCCAAGATCTCTGAAGAACTTCTGCAACTCCACAGCAAAGAGACCAACCATCCAATCCAGAAATGGGCACAAGACAGGAAGAGAAAAGTCACGCAGGAAGACATAGACGTACATGGCCAAAAGCACACGAGACCATTATCCGCATCACTGGCCGCCAGTGAAATACAGATCAAAACCACTATGAGATCCCACCTCACACCGGTGAGAACACTAACAAGACAGGAAACACCAAATGTTTGGAGGCTGTGGAGAAAGGGGAACGTTTTCAAAATGCAAAAATTTCAGAAGTAGCCGTACTCACCTGTAAGGGACCAAGGAGGGGGGGCGGGCTCCCGGCCAGGCTAGGGAGCTTAGGGGGGGACCTGAGAGCGGGGAGGGGGGCAGGGGCCAGGTGCGGGAGGGGGGGCGGAGGAAGAGCCTAGGGCCTTGGTGGAGCTCCTGGGACCCAGCAGCCCAGGCCCTAAAGCCACCGCCCCAAGGCCCTGCCCTGACAGTGGACGGTGCCTGCATCCTAACCCCTCTGAGCGAGTGGATGGGTTCGGGGGCACCTCCCCGAGCCCGGGGGAGGGGCCCCGCACCCTCCCTGAGCCGCCCATGTGAGACCCGGCCTGACCCATAGGAGGCCCCACCGCCACCCCCTCCGCCAACAGGTCCCACCACTCCTCCCCCGCACAGCCCTCGGCCCGGCACCCTGGCGGCCCAAAGGGTGTCGGCCCAGCTCGCCACGGGGCCGCCTGCATGCGGCCCCCGAGGCCCACTGTCCCCTCCCGACCCCTCCCTGGCACCCGCCACGCCACCAGGGAGGGCCCGATGCCTCTCGCACAGCCACCCCGGGGCCCCTCACGCCTCCCGGGGCCCACGCTGACCTGCGCCGGGGGCCGAGGCCTGCAGAGCTGCTGCTGGGAGCCCAGGGCCTGGGGAACCGCGGGCCTGGAGCGGCGGCGCGGCCGTGCAACCTCCTGCCAAGGCCGGGTCTGCATCTGGGCACAGCTCCTCCTGCGGCCACGCCCTGGCACCCTTCAGGTCACGCTCGGGTCAGGCACGGGGCAAGCTCCTGGCCACGCCCCGGCCATGCCCCCCCCCACGGCCCCCCGCAGAGCCGCTGCACAGTGACCCCCTCCGCGGAGCCTACAGGGGACCCGAGACCGCCTCTGCCTCCACCTGCTAGTCTAGTTGGGGCGCCAGGGTCCGAGGCTAAGAATGCATTTAACCAAGGAGGTAAAAGACCTATACTCTGAAAACAATAAAACACTGAAGAAGGAAACTGAAAACGAAACAAATGGAAAGATATGCCCTGCTTATGGATCAGAGGAATTAATATATTTAAAATGTCCTTACTACCCAAAGCAATCTACAGATCTAACACAATCCAAATCAAAATACAAATAGTACTCTTCACAGAAGGCAAACAAATACTGCTAAAATTTATATGGGACCACAGGAGATCCCAAATAGCCAATGTAATTTTTTTCCTGGTTTGGAAGATGCATTTTTTAATTTTTTATTTAAATTAAATTAATTGGAAGAGGCAAGATGGCAAAAGGGGAGGGATCCTCCTTTCATCTCGTCCCCTTATTTAGCTAGATAACTCTCAAATCATCCTGAAAACTATGAATTCAACCTGAGATATAAGGAAAGAATGGCTGGAACAATACAAATAGAAAAGTGAGGGGATCCCTGGGTGGCTCAGTGGTTTGGCACCTGCCTCTGGCCCAGGGCAGGATCCTGGAGTCCCGGGATCCAGTCCCACATTGGGCTCCCGTCATGGAGCTTGCTTCTCCCTCTGCCTGTGTCTCTGCCTCGCTCTCTCTCGCTCTCTCTCTCTCTCATAAATAAATAAATAAATAAATCTTAAAAAAAATAGAAAAGTGACCATTTTTTGCAAGGTAGGAGTGTGGGGAGAAGAGAAATGGAGGGGCCATACTGGAAGATAAATGGTGTGGGGGTGTGGAGGAGCCTCTGTAAGCTGGTACTGGAAAGTGATGTGGCCCTGGAGCTCAAAATTGGGACCTTTAGAAATCTGCTCCTGTGAGAGACTTCCCTGCCTGAAAGATACTCAGGGGTGAAGTGGGGGCAGAATTAAAGGTGGGACAGTGGGGATCAATATCCCTGGAAGTACAGAAAGAACAGGAGTGTCTCAGCTGAAGGAATTCCAAGCATTGCTGCAGGGAAATGGCTTTAAATAACTGAGCCAGGGAGGGGACCCTCAGCTTGTTTTGCCCTAAACAATGAACCAAGGCTGGCTTGGGTGACTGCTCTGGGTGTTGGGCCCCTGAAAAGGATGGGAATGCAGCAACCCTCTGTCTTCTTTCAGGAAAGGCAGAGCGGGTACACACTCAACCAGATGAACACTCTGTGAACACTCCTGCAATGGACAGAAACAGGGTGACCCTCTCCTTCCTCTACGAGGGGGCGTGCAGTTCCATGCCCTAGTGGGGGAAGCTCTCCCTGCCAGAGCCCTGCAAATCACACAAATCAGTGTCCCTCCATCTTCCCTCTGGAGGATGTGAGTGGGTGGGCACCATAGCAGTCTGTAGAGTTTGGCACACACCACGATCTTTCAGCTCTGGGGTTGGAGATGGGGGCCAGTCATTTTTATTTCCACCCTCTTAAGTGCTGTGGAAAGCCTTCAGGGAACAAAAGCCACAAACAGCAAACAGCTTAAACTGAGCCCAGCCCCCTGGCAAGGGGCGGGCAACTCTGCCCAGGCACAGACACCTGAGAACCAGCACAGCAGACCTCCCAGACCCCAGAATACTGGCTGGAAGAACACGGGAACAGCAAGTTTACTGACCAACCAGGACTGGAAAACTCCAGTGGGAGGGTAAATAATATATATAAAGAACTCAAGGTTTTTTCTTATGGTTTGTTCGTCTTTCAGTTCAAAATTTTCCTGTGTTTTTTTTTTTCCCATTTCAACTAGTTTTTTTAATCCACTTTTTCTTTTTAAATCTTTTTTTAACTTTCATATTTTACAATTACATGTTATAGATATGTTTTTCATTTTTGGCTTCCTTTGACTCTATTCAATTTCGTTTTTATAAAATATATGTAATATATATAATAAATATATTTTTATAATATATATATATATATATATTTGTTTTCTTTATAACTTTAGAATTTAGGATCTTCTAACATATAGACCAAAATACACTCAGGACTAAGTGGATCATCCTGTTTTGTCCACTCTGAGGTTATATTCTCTCCTCCCCTTTTTTCTTTTCTTTTCTTTTCTTTTTTTTTTTTTGTGTGTGTGTGTGTGTGTGTGTGTGTGTGTGTGTGTTTCTTTGTGTTTTTTTTCTTTCCTGGTTCCTAACCTCTTCAGATTCTTCTAGTGTGTATTTTGCTTGGGTCGTTGTTGAAAATTTTAGTTCTGTTGACTCATACAGCCATTCGTCACTGGAAAAATGACTAGAAGGAGGAAATCACAACAAAAGAAATAACAGGAGAGAATATTCTCTGCCACAGATCTAATGGATATGAATTTAAGTAAAATGTCAGATGGAATTCAGGATAACAATTATAAAGTGACTAGCTGGACTTCAAAAAAGCATAAAAGACTCTAAAGATTCTCTTACTGCAGAAATGAGATCTAATCAGGCCAAAATTTAAAATACTCTGAGATGCAGTCTAAACTGGATGCTCTAACAGCTAGGGTAAATGAGGCAGAAGAGAGAAAAAGCGACATAGAAGACAAGTTGATGGAAGAAAGGAAGCTGAGGAAAAGAGAGAAAAACAACTAATAGCCCATGAAAAGAGGTTCCTCATGGGCATAAATAATACTATTTAAAAAAACAAAAATCTGAATTACTGGAATTCCTGAAGGCACAGAGCACAGGAATGAGGGGGAGGCAGGGGATATATTTGAGACAAACATAACTGAGAACTTTCCTAATCTGGGGAAGGAAACAGGCATTCATATCCAAAAGGTAGGGAGGACCCCTCCTAAAATCAATAAAAATAGATCAATACCCTGACATAGAATAATGAAGCTTGAAAATTTCAGAGATAAAGGGAAAATCCTGAAAGCAGGTCCAGAAAGAGATTCCCAACATACAGAGGGAGAAATATCAGACTGACAACAGACTTCTCCACAGAGACCTGGCAGGCCAGAACGGGCTGGCATGATATATTCAGTATACTAAATGAGAAAAACATGCAGCCAAGAATACTGAATCCAGCAAGGTTGTCATTCAGAATGGATAGAGAGGTGAAGAGCTTCCAAGACAGATAGAAACTGAAAGAATATGTGACCACAAAGCCAGCCCTGAAAGTAATATTAAGGGGGATTCTGTAAGCAAAGAGATACCAAGAGTAACACAGACCACAAAGAAATGGAGATAATCCGCAGAAACAGGGATTGTACAGGTAATACAATGGCACTAAATTCATATCTTTCAATAGTTACTCTAAACATGAATGGGCTACATGCTCCAGTTAAAAGATACAGGGTATCCAGATTAGATTAAAAAAAAAAAGCAAGACCATCCATAAGCTCTTTAAGAGAGACTCATTTTACACCTAAATCTATCTGTAGACTGAAAATGAGGGGGTGAAGAAACATGTATCATGCAAATGGATCTCAAAAGAAAGCTGGGATATCAATCATCGTATCAGATAAATTAGATTTTATTTATTTATTTTTAAGATTTATTTATTTATTTACTCAGAGAGAGAGAGAGAGAGAGAGAGAGAGGCAGAGACACAGACAGAGGGAGAAGCAGGCGCCACGCAGGAAGCCTGACGTGGGACTCCATCCCAGGTATCCAGGATCACACCCCAGGCTGCAGGCAGCGCTAAACCACTGCACTGCCGGGGCTCCCAATAAATTAGATTTTAAACCAAAGACTGTACGAAGAGATGAAAAGGAGCACTATATCATACTTACAGGGTCTATACAACAAGAAGATCTAACAATTGTAAATATTTATGCTCCAAATTTGGAAGCAGCCAATTATATTAACCAATTAATAACCAAAGTAAAGAAACACATGTAAGAAACATCAAAGTCCTTTTTCTTAAGTACTACAGCAAACACTAGTGATTTGGTTTTTGACACAGACAAGATACATTTATCTCCACTACAATAAGCAGGAAGATGCAAGGCTCATATACTAGCATAGGAACTAGGACCCTGAATATATGACTTCCTACCCATGTCTAGAAAATAAAGCCATAGCTACATAACATCTTGAGGTCCTCCGGGAAAATGAAAGCTGCAGAGATTATTAATAATCTTGCGTTTCTAAGAGGAAATGTAATAAGCTCATTTTCCTTAAGAGTTCTTCATCTAAACCATCAGAGACTCCTATTAACAAGCCAAATCCTCTGATTTGTCACGGAGGAAAAATAATGTGTCTTTTTTTTGGAAAAATAATGTTTAAGAATTTTGCTACTCAAGCAATAGGGAAGATTATAAAGAAGAAACAAAAAGCACCTGAAACCTATAATTGTTAATATTTTGGTGACTATCCTTGCCCAAATATCCCCCTTTATTCATTCATTCAGCAAATGGTTTTTGAGTGCCTACTGTGTGCCATGGGACACAAAGCCTATGTCCTCAAGATGTTTATATTCTAGTCATATGGCAGGTGGTAATAGATGCTAAAAGAAAAGTAAAGAAGGTTATTAGTATCAGAGATGTTATTTTGGGTAGCGTTGTCAGGAAAATCCTTTTTAAAGAAGTGACATTTAAGCAGAAGTATGGAGGAGAAGGCAGGAAGATGGAGATGGCAAAGGGGATTGCAAAAGCACGAAAGTTGTGAGGTGACATGGCATTCAGCACATCCGAGGAATAGTGAAGACAAGTGTAGCTGGAGTGTCCTGAGGGAAGGGAGAGAATGACCTGAGGTTAGAGAAGCTACAGGGGCCACATTCTACTCTGAGTGAGATGGAAAGTACTATCATGAACTACCATGTACTATCATGTACTCAGAGAGTACTATCATGCAGTACTCATCACAGAAGGATCTGATTTAGCTTTTCAAATAATCACTCCGACTGTGTGCAGACTGCTGCATGAAGGCAAGCATGGAAGAGGGAAATGAGAAAGAAGATTCTAAAGGGAATCCAGGAGAAGAGCTGATGTTTGGACTTGGGTGGGAGCGGTGGAAGTAGTATATACACAGACCTATACATAGACATATATGTCAATTATTTTTCGTGAATGGGACCATGTATATGCTGAATGTGTTCTTTAAACTTTTCTTGTGTACTCCTTTTTCTTTTATTTTCCCGCTCCCTAGTCCTGCGTCCCACGCTCCACACTCCTCCCTTCCAGTAACCAATGTAAGAAGCCAGCCATTTATGCAACCTTTCACATTGCTCTCCATTTCAAAAATCATCCATGGAGGACTGTTGTTTAATGTCTTGCTTTATGAAAACTGAACTATATTATCTTATTTTACTGTGTGAATTGCTAATACCTTTGCTTACTTTTCTATTTGGTTAGTTGTCTTTTTCTTACTTGGTAGGCACATTATAAGTATTGACTCTTTTTTGTGTTTTGTTTTCCTTTATCATATGAATTCCATAACCCTGGCCTTCAAACCCCTATGTGATCACCTCCTCCCTAGAATGACCTAGAACCCTAGATGGTAGAGGCTTCCTGGGGCTACTGATCTCTGGTTATTCTAACAGTCCCTTCTTTGTCTTCTCAGCATTCCCATCACTGAGTAAACCAATTCCCTGCTTTAAATTTCCTATATTTTCTTGGTTCAGCCCTGATAACTCTTCTATAGTATTTATCCTTTTGCCTCAATCAGAGGAATGCTAAAATATTTTTTTTAAGCAATGATTATCATGGACAGCCTCCCACACGTCAGCAAATTAGTGGGAACTGTTCATTCTTACTTATTCAACACCCCATGCATCATAATCAACCAAACCATGTTGACTAGTATCACTCAATCACCACCTCCAAAAATACAGTGTCAAGTTTCCCCATCACCACAATGCTGCTACCATCTTCTTAGGGGCCGAAAGGCAGACCACCTCAGGATGGATAGCTTCTTTGAGTTCAAATGCAATCAAAACGTAGAAGATTCAGGAAAAGTTCATCTCCCCCACAACTGACTAAAAATACTTTAGATAGACACCCTGCTCCAGGAAGAGAGCTATCTATCATCAGAGCTAACTACAGTACACTACAAACTAGATACGGTAGACAGGAAAGAACATAGCAGGGCCTGTTTGATCAAAGTCCTTTCTGTCCCATTGTTTCTGAGTGGTAAACAACAGTTTACCAAACATCAATCCACTTATGTCATCCTGAGAATTGCATTCCTTCCCTTTGAAGTACCAGATCCCTATCTCTTTTTTCTTAGTTCAGAATGACATATATATACCTCCCTTGGCTTGACTATCTTTGGTATTTCCGAATGTGTGGATTCTCCATATGTAGGAAATTAAATTTTATTTCCTTTTATTAATCTGTCTCATGTCAAGTTGATTTTAACCCACCTAGAATAACCTACTAGGGAACAGAAAATTCTTGCTCCATAACACCTCATTAATAGATTCTGAGGATTCCAGATTTAGTTCAAAATTTCTCTGTCCTTCATTGCCATTCAGAAACATTTTTTCACCTAAGTCTCTACTGAACGTATTGCTTATTAACGTTTGTTTTCTCTTTTGACCTTCATGGTTTCTACCACCCAAACTCAACTGTCAACATTTATTAAGTCACTGAGCAAGTATCTAGTGAGAGTCCGATATCTGCCAAGCACTATGCAAAGCACAAGCCAGGTCCACCAAGAGATAGTACTTCAGGGATCTCAGCAATTTGGCAATTGTAATGCAATGTGATAAAGGATATTTTGAGATGACTGATGTCTCAGTCATAAAGCAAAAATGGCAGAATTTTGAGATGACTCCCTAGATCCCCTACCCTTGGTATATACACACAGTATGATCCCCTCCCGCTTAAGTATGGGCAGAATTTGTGAATATGATGGGAAAGTCACTTCCATGATTATTTAATGTTACATAAGCTCCTATTTTAGCAGATTCCCTGCTGGCCCTGAAGTGCCACACTACCGTGTTGTAGAGGGCCACATGGTAAGGACTTGAGTTGAGAGTAGGTCCCAGCCTACAGCTATTAAAGAAATAGGAACCTCAGTTCTACAGCTGCAAGGAAACAAATTCTTCCAACAAGCTAAGGAAGCCTGGAAGCCTAATTTTCCCTGGTCAAGTCTCCAGATGAAGACACAGCTGGCCAACATCCTGATGTTAGCCTTAGTTCCTGAGCAGAGTGTCCAGGATACCTAAGGCACAGAAACTGTGAGAAAAGAAATTTTGTTGTTTTAAGCTGCTACATTTGTGGTGATTTGTTACAAAGCACTACATGAAGAAAACAAACTTCACAGGGGTAAGAGGAGGACATTAGTAGTACACACAGGAAAAGACCTAACCCAGTCTGTGGTCAGGGATGGCTTTTTCAGAAAGACCTAAAACTGAGACCTGAATACTGCAGGAGTTAGTTTAAGCAAACAGGAGGGGAATGGGGAGGGGAGGGATAGAGAGGTATTCCAGATAGAGAATCCAGGAAGTGTGGTGGGGTAGAGGGAGGGGGAGACAGAGGGAAAGAGGGAGAAAGAGAAACACAGACCATAAACTCTTCTTTGAACCTCTGGTACTTTGCTAATTACCTTGAATCTAAACCATACTTAAACCACATTCTTTAGGACTCTTCACACTAGGTTTTTACCCTGCCCAACCACTCCCATCCCATTCTATGCTTTAGCCAAAAACCTTCATTGGTGCTAGGAAAGATCTGTGCGTTTATTTTGCAACTCCTATCCCAGAAACTGCCACATTAAATATCCTAGGTGCAGAGAACAGCTTCTTTGACTCAACAACAGGTCTGCCTCATGTGTTTCACATAACAAGGGCTTTATCACCTCCAGGATGCTATCATATAGTACTTCCTTAGTCTCTACCCAAGACCCCATGCCTCACTCCCAACAGCAGTGCACTTTGTAATACCCGTGTGCACCTCTGTTCACAGTATCCCTGGCTACATAGTCTCTTCTTCGACTTTTCCAAGGTTAGGGCCATGTCCGGTTGATGCTTTGTCCTGTTTTCACTTGTTATCATATCGTAACTGCTGCCTGGCTGCTTTACTTTCTTGTGAGAAAGGCTTCATGACATCTGAGCTATTCAAAAAAGAATGAAAGCTCTCACCCAGAGCCCCCAGACCCTCTTCAGATCTTCCTTTTTCATGGGGTATTTTTATGGTTTGGAGATATGGACAATGGGCTAGGAATTCATTTGTTTTATCAGTCAAGTGTAAGTATAGCTAAGTTTTCCTGAGTGTGTGTTACATGCCCAGCATTGTGTAAAATAGTTTCCATGGATTACCTTGTCCCGTGCTCACAGCAGACCTACAGATATGTGTAGTAATATTTTCCTCACTATAGAGACAGGGTAACTAAAGCCTGGTAGGCAGCAAAGCAGGGATGCCAGCCTCAGCACACTGTTTGTCTAGAGCCCAGGTTTTCAACCACTATTCCATGATGTTTCTTCAGTCTCAACCTGATCATTACCCCCTCCCGGAGGTCTGCCATGATCACAGAGGCAACCAAATAATGTTGGGACTAGGAAGCTGTCCCCTCCCCAGAGGGTTATATATTCTGCAACAGAGCTGGGACCTGAATTGAGACTGCTTGGATTTTTCCACAGTTCTGCCATTTATCAACTTTGTGATCTTAATTCCTTAGCCTAGTTACTTCATCTGTAAAATGGAGTCCATAATAACCATCTCACAAGGTAGCCATAAGAATTCAATAAGATGATGCACATAAAGTGTTTATTCCCAGAACTGGCAGTTTGTAAGCACTCAGGAAAAATGTGATTACTATTATTCTGGTCCTCAAGGGAAGTAAAGCAGATACAAATACTTCAGTTAATGCACTTCCTACTGGTTGAAAAAGCAAAATCCCTCGAATCAGGCATTTCTTTCTTTCTTTTTTTAAATTTATTTATTCATGAGAGACAGAGAGCAAGACAGAGGCAGAGACACAGGCAGAGGCAGAAGCAGGCTCCACACAGGAAGCCTGACACAGGACTCGATCCCAGGTCTCCAGGATCACACCCTGGGCTGAAGGTAGATGCTCAGTCGCTGAGCCACCCAGGGATCCCCCTAAGCACATATGGTGAAAATTGAAATGTTCCTTTGAAACACTATCTTAACATTATTTAAATTATTAATAATAGCCAGAGGGAAGGCAGACTATAAGTGAGTATCATTATGTTTCTGATTTTGAATGGTGAACATTAAATTACATTGTTGTAAACTGAAATATTTCAGTTGATTCCCAAATTCCCAATAACTTTTCAATAAGGTAAAGAGGATGGTGTTCGAGAGAGAGGCTCAAAAAGCAGCTGCAAACCTAATATATCAGAGAGGAACAGTATATTCAGGACAGGAGGTGGGACTGGATCTTTCACTATTTTCACTGTAGCTAATGAATGGTAAACCCCAAAATGTTCAGAGCTCTAGGACTTTTCAGATAAACACTGGAAATGGTGAGTATGATTGATGTCCAAGATTGATTTACTGAAAAATACAGATGTGGAGAGAAAATTTCAGCATTTTAATCTTTGCTAAATATGGTCTCCTTGAAATACAGTGGGGAAGGTCTCAACTGCAAGCCAAGAGATGTGGGCTCCAGTGCTGGCTCCTTCTTAACTAGCTGTGTGGCCTTGGCAAGCTGCACCATCTCACTAGGCTTAGCAACCTTATCTATAAAAAAGAGAAGTTGAGGAGCCCTGACTGCAGGACCTCACACACTCCCTCTAGCTTGAATATTCAATGGAATAAAGGACTTAGTATCTTTATTTATTTTTGGTGTTTCTTATTTTTAAAGTGGATGATCACCTTTGAAAGCATACATCTTAAATAAAATATGGATTTGAGACACCTTAGAAAGGCATCTTCATGGTCACTGGCTGGAAGAAAATAGATTGCAACCAGCAGCTGGAGTCAATACAAAATTAAATGACACAGCAAGAGTATTCAAATATTTTCCTAGGCATAGAAGGCATAGAAATAGACCTTTCAGAATTATCATTTTTAAAATCATAACTATTTCAAAAGGTGCACGGTTAGTAACCATGTAAAAAAATAAGGTGTAGCATGTTATAAATAAAACATATCTTACATGGAAACCTCAATGATAGAAAGTAAAGGCTACTTATGAATTATTTTCAGACATTCAAGTTAAATTATAATTGAGAACAGCCCAAATTTCCAATTAACTTATGTTTCAAAATAGTATACATTTTTACAATAGGCTTCAGTATAGTCATACTTCTGTAATTCCTCTGGATATTCTTGCTTCAGAAAGCTGTGCAAGTCCAGAGAAACAGATTACCCCTTCATACCCCAGTTTCACGCATGAAATGTGAATATTAACAGCAATGCCGTACACAGTCCCTCAAACCTTCACAGAAGAGTAATATGTTCCACTAAGCTAGACTGGAAGCCGGCATTGGAAGTACTTGTCAATGGTCTAGTGGAAAGTCATTTCAAAACTGGTGAAATAGCATTTCCCTTGGTAACTCAGGGGAATTTTACTGGTATCCTGCAAAATCTCTGACTCCTGGTTTATGAATCAAATTTTTATTTTCTGTTGCTGTTGACAGTGTTATGTCTTTTGTTTTACTTTTGTTTTGGTCTTCCTTCTCCCAGAAACTATGATTTATGAGCAGATGTGTTAGTTTGCAGGCATATCTTGAAGCTATAACTTTCTTACCACTTTCTTTCTGTCAGAAGATGATCTAACCCATGAGTCAATCTGTATTACAAACACCTAATCTTATGCTGGTCCTGATGAAATCAAACACTTCGGAAATATGTCTCAAGTCCTTAGATCTGTCCTCTCTGCATTCCTCAAGATACACAAACTAAATTGCCAAACTTCTACCAAGAGAGTTGGTAATCAAGAGAAGAAAGGTAGTCATCAAGTGAGAGGGTAAGCAAATCAAAGAGATTCTACACAAGGAGAACACACAGACACAAGCACATGCATATGTACACCTGGATACTTACCTATGTTTTCACCAAATGCCACATTTAGGAAATATCAGGAAATTATATATAGGTTATATCCATGGTACATATGGGATTACTATTCTGCAGTTACCCTCAGTAAATGGTAATTGTGTGTCTTCTAGGTGGTCTTGACAAAACTGATCTCTGAATGGAAGGAGCTGTCTTCCAACATGGGTGATCTGCTGCTTTGGAGCTTTTACTTTGATTGCTCTGGGAAGTTTAATAGTCATTTAGTCAACCCTCAAGTACTCACTGAGCAAGCTCTAACTAAATACATTGTGATTTGAGTGCTGAGATTAGTGAGATATTGCTCCAGGGAAATTGATGTTTTGAGTGTTTCTAGGGCAACATTTCATCTCTCCCAGCAGCAAGTCTGTTGATAATAAAGGGATGGGAATATTGAAACCCTTTTAAATTAAAGAAACACCATATTTGAAGATTAAAGTCAATGGAGAGATGCAATCAAACATACACTAACGATACAAAGAAATACACTGTTTAAGTAATGACATAGTTACTCAGAACAAAAATTGAGAAAAATTCACTTGATTAAATGTTTGGGTAATTTTGGTTTGGTTTTGCCCATTACTTTCTGAGGTTTTTCAATAGAGTTTCATTATTGATCTGCCTATAGCTACCTAGGCTAGCTCTGTTGCTAGCTCTGATAGCATCAGAGAGGAGTCTGGGGGCAGAGCTGTAAATTATTTAAGCAAATCCATAGAACAAAGGCAACTATTTCTTTGCCTTTCTTTTTTCTGTTTCCTATCATTCCACCATTCTTCTTAGAATTACCTTTGCTCTCTATTATTTAATCTCCATTATTGGTAAGCCTAGAAAAGAGACATTCTTCTTTATTTTTTTTAAATATTTTTTTTTATTCATTTATGATAGTTACACACAGAGAGAGAGAGAGAGAGTCAGAGACACAGGCAGAGGGAGAAGCAGGCTCCATGCACCGGGAACCAGGCGTGGGATTCGATCCCAGGTCTCCAGGATCACGCCCTGGGCCAAAGGCAGGCGCCGAAACATTGTGCCACCCAGGGCTCCCGAGACATTCTTCTTTAAAAGAATATTCTCAATTATAGTATTTTCTCTTTTGAAGTCTGCAAAGGCTCAGATCAGGAACTAGCAATCTCTTAGAAATGAGTGTCCTTTTTCTACATTTTCCCCATATTCCTGGTGATCAGGGGGTGGAGAAGTGGAAGACACAAGTAGTTTTGATGTCATATATATATATATATCTTAAAGGGAGGACAAAGGAAGTCTTTCCATCTTCAGGAATCCTGTTGCTTAATGCTAATATGAGTAGAGAGGATCAAATTGTTACCAACTTACATAATATTTCATTAATTGATGATACTTCAGAGAGAAGCAGAAATTCAAAAGGCTTTACAGAATAAAGAGGGATGCTACAGAAGGAAATCTGGGAAGAAAATTAAAGGCAACAAAATCACATAACCTATCAGCCACCAGATTAGTAATCTCCCTGGATGGGTAGTTTGTTTGTTGGTTTACTGCTTGTTTTGGCGGGAAGGGTTTAGACTACAGAGATTATAGTTTTAAGTGCCCAAGATATTCAATTCAAGTAAAAAGGATAAGCTCATTTTACACCTGCCCTTGAGCCTTCAAAGATAAGAAAGTTCTCAGGAAGTTTGTGTCCAGGGGAAAATATAGGTTCAAAGGTTTCACGGTAGGGAGAGTACTTAGTAGTTTAGTATATCAGCTTACCCTACCTTCTTTTTAACAAATTTACATTGTAGGTACATCTTGATCTCCTTCTAACATCCACCAAGAGGCAAAAGCTTTTTTTTTTTTTTCACCAAAGTAGCTACAGATACAGAGGTGCTTTATTTTAATAGGGTAATTTGAAAAACAGTTCCCTAAAGAATCAGAGTTTAATCTTTATATACATAGAAAAAGTGAATGGAAATTTCCAAACAGTACATTGTGTGACTGGTGACCTCTGTAACATGTATATGTTTGTTTTTCTCTTTAGAACAAATGTGTTATTTGAATATCTACTCACTAATGAGAC
This sequence comes from Vulpes lagopus, assembly GCF_018345385.1. NCBI lineage: Eukaryota > Metazoa > Chordata > Mammalia > Carnivora > Canidae > Vulpes > Vulpes lagopus. The sequence goes on from NC_054829.1 coordinate 74,152,506, forward strand.
CTGTCAATGTTTCTAACTGACAAACAACCAATGCAGAAGGATTAGGAAGAGCATGGATTAAGAATTTCCTTGGAGGCAGAAAGAAAAATTATTATGCATGGTGTGGTTAAAAGCAACCCTTCTGGAGCCTTAAGTTCTTGGGAAAGGGAGAGTCCCCAGGGCTTTACAAAATAAATTTTAAAAAATCAAAGCCCTCCACTTGCTTTACCTATCTGAGTACCTAGACTTCTTAAAGCCAAGGAAAGAGAAATATCATTTTCTAAGTTTTCTCTGATCCAATCACTCTTTTTAGAACCTCATTTCTTCTTCATTGTTCTAGAGCATTGCCATTATGTTTCTCCTGTATTTGAGCAAACAAGAACATATGAGAGGACAAGGCAAGTTAAAAACTATAAGTCTGTCTATCTATCTATCTATCTATCTATCTATCTATCTATCTATCTATTTTTACTTAACTTCAATTTGCCAATATATAGTACACCATTAGTTTCATATGTAGTTTTTAATAATTCACAGTTGCATATAACCCCCAGTGCTCATATAAGCCCTTTAAAAAAGGATGACAACTCAGTAAAGATTACTGGATTATGTTCTTTAGTAAATCTATTTCTTGGCTATTCCTAAAAAGAAAAGATCACACCCAGGGACCACGTTAGAATAAATTTATTTGAAAGCACTCCTTATCAGCTGCCAATTAAAAATATTCTCAAGCAGCAATGAATTTAATCCACATAGACCTTCTGAGTCCCAGGCCTGAGATGCTGAAAGGAATGAATAAAGTTAAGAAGCTTTTACTTGTAACTTTTCATTCTGGCAGATTAAACAACTAAATCTCTTTTCCCTAAATTATTAATATTTCCAGGTAAGGTGGGATTATTCAGAGGTTATTTTTCATATAATTCCCAAACTCTGGCACAGGATTAGCAACATCCTTCTAATTCTTTTAATTTAAAGAATGGTGGGAAGGAGGGGGGAATAAAATCATTTAGTTATACACTGTAAACAGTCTAGCGGATAAAGAGTTTTTGTAGGGATATTTGTTTTGGTGAAATAAATTGACACTGATGCATAGAAGCTAATTTGAGGGGAAAGGGATACCAAAGAAGACACAATCCAAGAATATAAATTAAAAAGTAATATAAGGAAAAGGTTTAGTGACTGGCAGTAAATCATTTATTTATTCATGGCCATTTATTGATATTATACTTCCAACAACATGCTACAAATAATACTAAAATCTTTATTTTCAGAGACACATTTATTTATCTCAAAGGCTTAAGGAACTATTCATTCCATTTAATACACTTTTCCAAAATATTTGGTGTAAGATACTAAATATAGCAAATATAGCAGAATTTTCCCATTCTTATCCCTATTATGTTTTCATTTTTTTCTAGAGGCATTTGGAGGATCATAAGACAGAATATTTGAGGTTCCACGTCCACATTAGAGAACTGATTTGACAAACTCTTAAGCTGTGAAGATCATTTTACAGTTTTTATAAATTCATCCTTGGCCAATATGCTGGAGCAGAGTCATTATGCATTGTAAGAACTAATTATTAAGCTTTCAAGAGGTTTTCAAACCAATTGACATCCCAGGGGTAGTCTGAAACTAGCCCCATGTAGGAGTATTTACATCATGTTAATTGTCAAATGCTATGAATCAGGACTTCTCTAACCCCATTTCCAGAGCTAGTTAATAAATATTTACCAGTAAGTATAAGTACACAGTTGGTCAGAGCTATTCGTTGACTTTTTCATAATATGCCAAGGAAAATAAAGCCTATCATATAATACAACTTTGACCAAAAAACCTTCTAAAATATTTTATGTTTATTTTTTGTATTAATAATTTCAAAATTCCAGGAATTGGTACTACTAAACTTAAAAAATATGGGCTAGTCAAATCACATTAGATTAGGCTTCTCTGTTTTGATTTTAAAGTTGGAAATGATGTCCCTCAAAGATAGATATTCATTTTACTCAGACACAGTAAGTTAGTGAATTTCTCCATTCACTGTAGTCTCTTCCTGCTGTCCCACCTGTTCTGAGGAGTTAACTCTGCTGATACAGCAATTTGACATCCGAAGAACACATTATTTTATAAGTAACCATATAAATGAAATATGTATATTTACATAGTCATTTGACATTACTCTGCTGAAGTAAGACAAAAAAAAATTAGAAGGCAATGGTCAAATCAATAGAAATTAGAATAAACACCAATTAAAATGCAAAAGAAACCTTAGGAGGAGACAGCTTCCCAGGCCCAACATTATTGGGTCACTGTGCTGGCCAGGGAGGACTTCCAAGACAGAGGAAGGACCAGATTGAGACCTATAGCAACACCATGCTTTAGTAAATAAGACCTGAACTCTTGGCAGTTTCTAACAGGCAACCAACACATATTAATACTGTTTGTATATCAACTTATTACAGTGTTCTCCATCTAAATTGTCATAGGAAAAATAAAGTTGTTTCATTCATTTCGGCTTCAGTTTCACATCTGGGCAAAGCACAATGCTGGTAAAGACAGCTCTTATTTTCCTGGTGAAAAATGGACCCTGGGTCTCTGCACAGGAAGTATTTAGCGCCTTTGTGGCAGTGTTCAGTTTAAGCCAGACTGCAAATAAGAGAGCCATCTGTGTTTAAACATGGAAAGGGTTCACAGTAAGGGAAGAGATCTTAAACTTTTCTCTTTTCCTGGGTGTGGATCTTGCTTAGTATCCCTGAGGAAATGAGCTGTTAAGGGATGCACTGCTCTGTGCATCACAGCTCTGAAAGGAGATACCTTCAAACCACCAAAGTAAACCCTCCATTGTGGATAATTTACTAGGCTGATTAGAGCACATTTCATCACTGACCAACAGAACAGAAACAACTACGAAAGTGAAGGCTCATTCCAGAAACATCTCTGACCAAAGTTTGCTTGAGCTTTAACTTCATGGTTTTATATTTAATCATTTCAGCATTTTGCTAGTTAAACAATTCTAGTATGAAATGTGAATCCCAGAAAGTGCGGTTTCATTCCACATAGCAGGAAAATTAGTAACTCATTTTTCTCTGCCACTTGTTATCGATTCGAAAAGATCTTTCCAAATCCCCACTATTTATTCTGTTCATTAAATTGTCTTATTCCATGGTTTTTCCAGAAACTTTAATCACAGTTCTAATATCTTTTTGTAAATGTTGTCTCATTTTAAATAACTGCTTTAAACAAATATTATAAACTCACTACCAAATTTAGGGCAGCAGATTCAGACTCGAGCCCTCCAGATCACTTGTCTACAATCCATATGACACATAAGAACAAAGTCTTCCAGGGGCACCTTGGTGGCTCAATGGCTCGGGTCATGATCCAGGGTCCCGGGATCGAGTCCCACATTGGGCTCCCCATAGGGAGCCTGCTTCTCCCTCTGCCTATGTCTATGCCTCTCTATCTCTCATGAATAAATAAATAGAATCTTAAAAAAGAAAATAAACAAAGTCTTCTAGTTCAAGCAGGGCAAGCCCTCCAGTTCGGTGAACTGTTACCTCTTTGATTCACATCATCACCATTACTTACAATTTTTCTCTAAATTTGTATTAAAGAAATCAAGTATCTTTGTAAAGCTGTATAATGTAGACATTATAACAGTACTAATTTTCTTTTTTAAAACCCCACCTCAGTGACTTTAACTCTGAAAAGTTAAATGACAAATGTTTTTTCTTAGAACGTACCAGGTATCAGAGGTATTGCTGTTTCCGTGCAACAGTGATATTCATGAACTTGATCAATGTGTCATCTTTTAAGAATCCCTAAGAATAGGATATAAGCTGGTTGGTGTGGATCTGGCTGTGTCCACTACTTTTTATTGTCTGGGAGGGCACTGGGCAAATGCTGAATTCTCTCTACAGTGAATAGCAGGTGACCAGGAGGGACAGAAATGCAAGGGTTCCCTGATCATGTCCCATTGATTCTGAATAATTTGAGGCCACGTATTATAATACTAGAACTTCAGAGTGTCAAAGGATGAGGTGGTCTAGTCCAGACTGAATCCTAATCAAGTAAATCTCTGAATGGGCCAAGCAGAACCACCCCTTTCTGTCCTTTTTCCCAGGGATGGAAGAACTGGTGGTGGTCTTGGAAAGCACTCCAGCTCCAGCTTTAGCTCTAGTCCTAGACTCTAGGTCTATCCCTCTAATCTACGGAACCATTTTTAATCTGCTAGGAAACTCTGGGTAGACCATATACCTATATGAACTGCATATTTATATAATCACTCTCTGGATATGTTTAGATTCTTTACTATGAAAAAGGCATTGCAAATCTCACATAGCCATCTGATTCCAAGTTGGTTCCCTGTTAGATTCCAGGGGTTTTATTAAGCAAAGGAAGAAGCCCTTCACACTTGATCTTACCTTTACATGCTGGCATATAGTTCTAGGTATCGATATATCCCCACAGACCTAAACAACAGTTAAGTCCAGCAGAATATTATATGATGCACAGTCTTTCTTCATGTTGGCAGCAATAGTTTGGATACTGAGAATACAGTTGTGGGTTTTTTACTCCTGTTGTGTTACATATTTTATCAGCAATCTGAAAATCACTATATTAACACATTTGAACTGCTTAATCAATGCTAGTAAGTTGGCACAGTCAGCCTTTTCTCTCACTACTTATACTTAATGTTCTTTTTGGGTGTGTTTTCGAACGGAACAAAGAAGGATAATTCATCCTGTTTTTCTATTTTCCTTTTCCATCTCCCTGTCCTTTGGCTGCTATTTGACAAAACACTCTAATTTATAAAAGGATGGTCTCTCTCAAGTGATGAAGAACAGGAATTTTAAACCCCTTAATTGCACTGTATGTTTCAAATCTTAAAACTGAATTCTAATTTAGTGCTCAACATTCTAAATCAACATTCCAGGAAATTATTTTTTTTTAAATTTTATTTATTTATGATAGTCACAGAGAGAGAGAGAGAGAGAGGCAGAGACACAGGCAGAGAGAGAAGCAGGCTCCATGCACCAGGAGCGTGACGTGGGACTCGAACCCGGTTCTCCAGGATCGCGCCCTGGGCCAAAGGCAGGTGCCAAACCGCTGCGCCACCCAGGGATCCTTTTTTCACCAAAGTAGCTACAGATACAGAGGTGCTTTATTTTAATAGGGTAATTTGAAAAACAGTTCCCTAAAGAATCAGAGTTTAATCTTTATATACATAGAAAAAGTGAATGGAAATTTCCAAACAGTACATTGTGTGACTGGTGACCTCTGTAACATGTATATGTTTGTTTTTCTCTTTAGAACAAATGTGTTATTTGAATATCTACTCACTAATGAGACCTGTCAATGTTTCTAACTGACAAACAACCAATGCAGAAGGATTAGGAAGAGCATGGATTAAGAATTTCCTTGGAGGCAGAAAGAAAAATTATTATGCATGGTGTGGTTAAAAGCAACCCTTCTGGAGCCTTAAGTTCTTGGGAAAGGGAGAGTCCCCAGGGCTTTACAAAATAAATTTTAAAAAATCAAAGCCCTCCACTTGCTTTACCTATCTGAGTACCTAGACTTCTTAAAGCCAAGGAAAGAGAAATATCATTTTCTAAGTTTTCTCTGATCCAATCACTCTTTTTAGAACCTCATTTCTTCTTCATTGTTCTAGAGCATTGCCATTATGTTTCTCCTGTATTTGAGCAAACAAGAACATATGAGAGGACAAGGCAAGTTAAAAACTATAAGTCTGTCTATCTATCTATCTATCTATCTATCTATCTATCTATCTATCTATTTTTACTTAACTTCAATTTGCCAATATATAGTACACCATTAGTTTCATATGTAGTTTTTAATAATTCACAGTTGCATATAACCCCCAGTGCTCATATAAGCCCTTTAAAAAAGGATGACAACTCAGTAAAGATTACTGGATTATGTTCTTTAGTAAATCTATTTCTTGGCTATTCCTAAAAAGAAAAGATCACACCCAGGGACCACGTTAGAATAAATTTATTTGAAAGCACTCCTTATCAGCTGCCAATTAAAAATATTCTCAAGCAGCAATGAATTTAATCCACATAGACCTTCTGAGTCCCAGGCCTGAGATGCTGAAAGGAATGAATAAAGTTAAGAAGCTTTTACTTGTAACTTTTCATTCTGGCAGATTAAACAACTAAATCTCTTTTCCCTAAATTATTAATATTTCCAGGTAAGGTGGGATTATTCAGAGGTTATTTTTCATATAATTCCCAAACTCTGGCACAGGATTAGCAACATCCTTCTAATTCTTTTAATTTAAAGAATGGTGGGAAGGAGGGGGGAATAAAATCATTTAGTTATACACTGTAAACAGTCTAGCGGATAAAGAGTTTTTGTAGGGATATTTGTTTTGGTGAAATAAATTGACACTGATGCATAGAAGCTAATTTGAGGGGAAAGGGATACCAAAGAAGACACAATCCAAGAATATAAATTAAAAAGTAATATAAGGAAAAGGTTTAGTGACTGGCAGTAAATCATTTATTTATTCATGGCCATTTATTGATATTATACTTCCAACAACATGCTACAAATAATACTAAAATCTTTATTTTCAGAGACACATTTATTTATCTCAAAGGCTTAAGGAACTATTCATTCCATTTAATACACTTTTCCAAAATATTTGGTGTAAGATACTAAATATAGCAAATATAGCAGAATTTTCCCATTCTTATCCCTATTATGTTTTCATTTTTTTCTAGAGGCATTTGGAGGATCATAAGACAGAATATTTGAGGTTCCACGTCCACATTAGAGAACTGATTTGACAAACTCTTAAGCTGTGAAGATCATTTTACAGTTTTTATAAATTCATCCTTGGCCAATATGCTGGAGCAGAGTCATTATGCATTGTAAGAACTAATTATTAAGCTTTCAAGAGGTTTTCAAACCAATTGACATCCCAGGGGTAGTCTGAAACTAGCCCCATGTAGGAGTATTTACATCATGTTAATTGTCAAATGCTATGAATCAGGACTTCTCTAACCCCATTTCCAGAGCTAGTTAATAAATATTTACCAGTAAGTATAAGTACACAGTTGGTCAGAGCTATTCGTTGACTTTTTCATAATATGCCAAGGAAAATAAAGCCTATCATATAATACAACTTTGACCAAAAAACCTTCTAAAATATTTTATGTTTATTTTTTGTATTAATAATTTCAAAATTCCAGGAATTGGTACTACTAAACTTAAAAAATATGGGCTAGTCAAATCACATTAGATTAGGCTTCTCTGTTTTGATTTTAAAGTTGGAAATGATGTCCCTCAAAGATAGATATTCATTTTACTCAGACACAGTAAGTTAGTGAATTTCTCCATTCACTGTAGTCTCTTCCTGCTGTCCCACCTGTTCTGAGGAGTTAACTCTGCTGATACAGCAATTTGACATCCGAAGAACACATTATTTTATAAGTAACCATATAAATGAAATATGTATATTTACATAGTCATTTGACATTACTCTGCTGAAGTAAGACAAAAAAAATTAGAAGGCAATGGTCAAACCAATAGAAATTAGAATAAACACCAATTAAAATGCAAAAGAAACCTTAGGAGGAGACAGCTTCCCAGGCCCAACATTATTGGGTCACTGTGCTGGCCAGGGAGGACTTCCAAGACAGAGGAAGGACCAGATTGAGACCTATAGCAACACCATGCTTTAGTAAATAAGACCTGAACTCTTGGCAGTTTCTAACAGGCAACCAACACATATTAATACTGTTTGTATATCAACTTATTACAGTGTTCTCCATCTAAATTGTCATAGGAAAAATAAAGTTGTTTCATTCATTTCGGCTTCAGTTTCACATCTGGGCAAAGCACAATGCTGGTAAAGACAGCTCTTATTTTCCTGGTGAAAAATGGACCCTGGGTCTCTGCACAGGAAGTATTTAGCGCCTTTGTGGCAGTGTTCAGTTTAAGCCAGACTGCAAATAAGAGAGCCATCTGTGTTTAAACATGGAAAGGGTTCACAGTAAGGGAAGAGATCTTAAACTTTTCTCTTTTCCTGGGTGTGGATCTTGCTTAGTATCCCTGAGGAAATGAGCTGTTAAGGGATGCACTGCTCTGTGCATCACAGCTCTGAAAGGAGATACCTTCAAACCACCAAAGTAAACCCTCCATTGTGGATAATTTACTAGGCTGATTAGAGCACATTTCATCACTGACCAACAGAACAGAAACAACTACGAAAGTGAAGGCTCATTCCAGAAACATCTCTGACCAAAGTTTGCTTGAGCTTTAACTTCATGGTTTTATATTTAATCATTTCAGCATTTTGCTAGTTAAACAATTCTAGTATGAAATGTGAATCCCAGAAAGTGCGGTTTCATTCCACATAGCAGGAAAATTAGTAACTCATTTTTCTCTGCCACTTGTTATCGATTCGAAAAGATCTTTCCAAATCCCCACTATTTATTCTGTTCATTAAATTGTCTTATTCCATGGTTTTTCCAGAAACTTTAATCACAGTTCTAATATCTTTTTGTAAATGTTGTCTCATTTTAAATAACTGCTTTAAACAAATATTATAAACTCACTACCAAATTTAGGGCAGCAGATTCAGACTCGAGCCCTCCAGATCACTTGTCTACAATCCATATGACACATAAGAACAAAGTCTTCCAGGGGCACCTTGGTGGCTCAATGGCTCGGGTCATGATCCAGGGTCCCGGGATCGAGTCCCACATTGGGCTCCCCATAGGGAGCCTGCTTCTCCCTCTGCCTATGTCTATGCCTCTCTATCTCTCATGAATAAATAAATAGAATCTTAAAAAAGAAAATAAACAAAGTCTTCTAGTTCAAGCAGGGCAAGCCCTCCAGTTCGGTGAACTGTTACCTCTTTGATTCACATCATCACCATTACTTACAATTTTTCTCTAAATTTGTATTAAAGAAATCAAGTATCTTTGTAAAGCTGTATAATGTAGACATTATAACAGTACTAATTTTCTTTTTTAAAACCCCACCTCAGTGACTTTAACTCTGAAAAGTTAAATGACAAATGTTTTTTCTTAGAACGTACCAGGTATCAGAGGTATTGCTGTTTCCGTGCAACAGTGATATTCATGAACTTGATCAATGTGTCATCTTTTAAGAATCCCTAAGAATAGGATATAAGCTGGTTGGTGTGGATCTGGCTGTGTCCACTACTTTTTATTGTCTGGGAGGGCACTGGGCAAATGCTGAATTCTCTCTACAGTGAATAGCAGGTGACCAGGAGGGACAGAAATGCAAGGGTTCCCTGATCATGTCCCATTGATTCTGAATAATTTGAGGCCACGTATTATAATACTAGAACTTCAGAGTGTCAAAGGATGAGGTGGTCTAGTCCAGACTGAATCCTAATCAAGTAAATCTCTGAATGGGCCAAGCAGAACCACCCCTTTCTGTCCTTTTTCCCAGGGATGGAAGAACTGGTGGTGGTCTTGGAAAGCACTCCAGCTCCAGCTTTAGCTCTAGTCCTAGACTCTAGGTCTATCCCTCTAATCTACGGAACCATTTTTAATCTGCTAGGAAACTCTGGGTAGACCATATACCTATATGAACTGCATATTTATATAATCACTCTCTGGATATGTTTAGATTCTTTACTATGAAAAAGGCATTGCAAATCTCACATAGCCATCTGATTCCAAGTTGGTTCCCTGTTAGATTCCAGGGGTTTTATTAAGCAAAGGAAGAAGCCCTTCACACTTGATCTTACCTTTACATGCTGGCATATAGTTCTAGGTATCGATATATCCCCACAGACCTAAACAACAGTTAAGTCCAGCAGAATATTATATGATGCACAGTCTTTCTTCATGTTGGCAGCAATAGTTTGGATACTGAGAATACAGTTGTGGGTTTTTTACTCCTGTTGTGTTACATATTTTATCAGCAATCTGAAAATCACTATATTAACACATTTGAACTGCTTAATCAATGCTAGTAAGTTGGCACAGTCAGCCTTTTCTCTCACTACTTATACTTAATGTTCTTTTTGGGTGTGTTTTCGAACGGAACAAAGAAGGATAATTCATCCTGTTTTTCTATTTTCCTTTTCCATCTCCCTGTCCTTTGGCTGCTATTTGACAAAACACTCTAATTTATAAAAGGATGGTCTCTCTCAAGTGATGAAGAACAGGAATTTTAAACCCCTTAATTGCACTGTATGTTTCAAATCTTAAAACTGAATTCTAATTTAGTGCTCAACATTCTAAATCAACATTCCAGGAAATTATTTTTTTTTAAATTTTATTTATTTATGATAGTCACAGAGAGAGAGAGAGAGAGAGGCAGAGACACAGGCAGAGAGAGAAGCAGGCTCCATGCACCAGGAGCGTGACGTGGGACTCGAACCCGGTTCTCCAGGATCGCGCCCTGGGCCAAAGGCAGGTGCCAAACCGCTGCGCCACCCAGGGATCCCTCCAGGAAATTATTTTAATCTTGCAATGATGCAAAGTATCAAGTTGAAAATCAACCACAAGAAGACATAACGTTTCCACACAATCTAGGGTTTGGGTTTTTTGTGTGTTCAGGTGCCTACAAGAACACTAGGGAAAGAATGTAGGCCATTTTCAGGTCACTTCAGCTTTCATTGTGCAAGATACAATCAATTCAAAAGAATTCTTTTTAAAAAAGAATTTCTAGCCGAGATTTTCATTTAGTGAGATATAGCATGTATATAAATATGTCAGTTTATGTCTAATTTCCCCAAATTTATGATATTATACTTTTAACTTATGGGCTAAAAGTGGAAAAAGATTCACATTGTTTGTATTTGCTTTTGCCTGATTAATGGCAGTTATATCAGAAGGCCTTTCCAACATTTGGGGAAAGCAGCCAAGTACACACAGACAAGCCAAAAGTCACTAAAGATGAGCAAGTCACAATGCACTGTCTGTGGTGGCACCAGATACCTGCATAAAATAATTCCTCAAAATAAGAGAAAATTCACTTAAGATAAATGCAGCTTGTTTTAATAAACTTTCCTCTGGTAATTGATATCTTTTTAGGAAATCCCATAAATATCCTGCTGGATATTCATGATTGTTTGGGCAGCTCATGAGGGCCATAAGTAACAGGGAGACATGGTGTTGGTTAACTCTGTCCCACACAAAGACAACTTGGGACCCTTAAATATTGCCTTGCTTTCAAATTAGTGCAAAATGTCATTACATTAACCCAGGAATCAATTAAGCTATTTTAAAGAAATAATATATTTTTTACAATAACCAGGCTTTAGTTGAATAAGCTGAGCTGAAGTGTGGCTATACCTCCAATAACACTTGGATGAATTTAACCTAAAGGAGTTACAACTTAATAAAAATAGATGAGGGACATCTGGGTGGCTCAGTAGTGAGTATCTGACTTTGAATCAGGTCATGATCCTGGGATCCTAGGATGGAGTTCCGCATCAGGTTCCCCATAGGGAGCCTGCTTCTCCCTCTGCCTATGTCTCTGCCTCTCTCTGTGCGTCTCTCATGAATAGATAAAATCTTTAAAAAAAATACAGATAGATGAGATTACATCAGAGCACATGGCAAAATATTTTCTTTTATGTAGTTTGTTTTAAAATATGTTAACTCAGTCTTTGGAATTTTAAAGACATTTTTATATCTTCTCTAATATAATCATTTATATGTGTACTAATACAACCATCACATTTCCACATACTAGACTCTTCCTAAGTTAGGGTTATGAATTGAAATCATTGCGTTTAACCACATTAGTGGAGACAGCTCTACTTTCAGCACTTGAGCCAAAGGATCAGGAATGGCCACACAACAGAGACAATGACTTAGGTTCAACACCTCACTGACCTTGACTCACAAGTATCTCTGAGTTTATCGCCCCTCCGGTTCCAGTGTCTCTGTTTAATTCCAACCTTCATTAATTCTAAAATGGTCCCTGACAGTAACCTCCTCTCTAGCCTCTGGGCCTCCAAACTACCCTACCCTCCATAGGAATGTGGCCATTTGACACCCGTCCTTACAGCTTTGGAAATTGTTCAAATGTCAATAGCCCTTAAAGTTCAAACTCTAGTAAGTCAACAATTTTCCGCTGAGCAAATCAATTGATAAACCAACCTCTTCACAATTTGTCTCTAACCTATCTCTTTGGCCTTATGTCTAACTATCCATATGCACTCCCAAATACCCTAAACTGTAGTCTTTATCACAATGGCAAATTAAAGACTATGTAATCAGGCTTCTTGGGTTCTAATCTCAATAGTACAACCTTCAAGATGTGTTAGCGGGAGACCGAATACTTAATTTTTTGAAATTTCAGTTTTCCCATCTGTACGATTGGGATCAAAAGGTTGTTGTCGATTAAATGACACACACTAATACTCAATAAAGAGTAGCTAGTAATAAACACAGCAAACAAACACTTAATCCATGCCTTTACCCCAAACTTTCTGGCTGATGTGTCCTCCCATCTGGCATCCTTTTCTCAATGAACTCCTATATGTCCCTAAGATTAGTTCAAATGGCACCTGCCTTTGAAAGCCTTCCTTTACCATTTCACTTGGGAAAAGGTAGCTTTGCCCACTGCAATACACTTACAGCATTTTGTGAATATTGTATATTACAACCCGCATCTTCATAAATCTACATATATGTGTTCTTCCTATACTGTAAGATCTGCATGGAAAACAATAATATCTTGACATCCCCATACTCTGTTATGGGTAAACTGTACCATCCCTCACCCAAGAAAGATATAGTAAAGTCCTAATACCCAGTACCTCAAAATGTGACCTATTTGAAAACAGAGTTGTTGCAGATATCATTAGTTAAGATCATACTGGAGTAGAGTGGAGCCCTAATCCAAAACAAATGATATCCTTTTAAGAAGACAGCAATGTGAAGACACAGAGTCACAAGCACCATATGAAGCCAGAGGCAGAGATTGGAGTGATATATATCTCAAGCCAAAGAGTGCTAAGAATTGCTGGCCTTCATCAGAACCTATGAAGAGGCAAAGAATTCTGCCCCAGATCCTTCAGAAGGACTGTGGCCCGACCAATACATTGATTTCAGACTTTGAAACTCCATAATTGCAAGACAAGAAATTTCTGTTGTTTTAAGCCAGCAACTTATGGTATTTCATTATAACAGCCCGAGGAAACCAATACATGTTCCCAGATTCAGGGGGAAAAACTAATATATTTGTGTTAAAGAAGCAAATGACTTTAAGAATTTTACTTAATCAATTGGGACTTATATAGAAAAATAGTAGTGTACACAGACGGCTAGATTAGAACATCCTAAATTCTGGCTTTAAGAATCTGTAAGTATGTGATTTCCTATTTAAGTGTCTCATTTAACTTCCTTCCCCACCTAAAAATTTAAGGTTATTGATGCTTTTTCTTTTAAGATTTTTGTTTATTCATGGGATCTCTGGGTGGCTCAGTGGTTGAGCATCTGCCTTTGGCCCAAGGCATGATCCTGGAGACCCGGGATCGAGTCCCACATCGGGCTCCCTCCATGGAGCCTGCTTCTCCCTCTGCCTTTGTCTCTGCCTCAATGAGACACACACACACAGAGAAAGAGGTTACTGATTATTGATACTTAATACTTAGAAAATGTTGACATATTTCTCCTTGCCCTGTACCTACACTGACTGTTCATAAAATGGAACCTATTATTATTCATCAAAGCAATGACATAAAAGTTTTTCAACAGGTGATTTATAAAAAATGGCATACTTATTCATATTTACATGATAGCTATAGTCCAAGGACATTGTGTCTGAGACTCCAGAAAGTTTTTTTCCAAAGCATTTTTATTAACAACATGTTAGCTCTCAGGGACCTATTAATTTATTATAATGTAGTTATACTGATAGGCATCTTACCTAAAAACATTCATTTACATGGAAATAATAGTGTAAAGACAGATAAAAGTAATCTTATATTCTAGGCCAGAATTAAGGTCTACTCTCTACGTTAGTTATTGCAGCTAAGAAGGAAGGGGAAAAATCTAGAATTTGGAAGGAAAAATGTAATTTCAGTCACTGTGGTTAGAAGGGACATTTATTGTATAATTGAAAATTCCAAAGTACACAAGGAAGGCAAAATGCCATACTTATTTGGTGCCTAAAATAACATGTTATTATAAAGTAAAGCAATTTCATTTTTAGAGCATGGAAAATCCAAAACTATGAAAACTGTGCTTTCTGAGATCTCGATGAGCCTTAACTTCAAAAACATGCAGTGAAGGTACTAAATCTTTCATGAAAAAGAAAGCTCTGGACTGAGTCAAACATCCAGTTTCTGACACCTACATTTAATGTTGCCTCTAAAAAGATGTCTTATCGTTTACTGTTCAGGTCCTGGAGAACCAGGCCTCACAATGAAGGATGCCAGTATAGTCACAGTCTGGTTCTCCAGCTTCTGGAACTCCTATGAGTGCACACATTTGATCCAGTCATCTAATAATCCAACGGTCATTCAATAATCACGAGTTATGCCTTACCCTACGCTCACCACTGATTTGCTGTTGGAAGCTTTAAGTTTTTTTTTTCTGAAGCTCAGTATTCTCATCTGTAAGCAAGGATAATGATGGTATCTGCTTCCTAGGATTTGTTGTGGTAATTAAATAAGATGGCTCATAGTGCTTCACATAGAGCCTGGCATATGATAATTACCCAATACAAGTTAACTGCTGTCTTTATCATCATTACTGGAATATGTTATAAAACTAGTAAGCAAGTTGAGAGTAGGACTGTGTCTATTACTTAACAGACACCCACACTAAACAGGTGAGGCCAGTGAATGCTAAAGTAAATCTTCGTGCCAATTCCAGCCCAAAGCCTACTTCTGCAAATGTTTATTGGAACACAGCCACTCCTGCTCTTTTATATGTTCTCTATGTCTATGCGACCCAGCAGATGTACATAGTTGTAAAAAAAAAAAAAAAGGACTGGATAGGCTGCAGTTTCTCAACCATTTATTACTTGGCTCTTTAAAAAATAAGTGTGTTAATCCTGCACTAGAGTGTCGCCACTTACTATGTGGTCCTCAGTTCATTAGAAATACAGACACTGGGATCCTTGGGTGGCTCAGTGGTTTAGCGCTTGCCTTCCGCCTACGGGGTGATCCTGGAGGCCCGGGATCGATTCCCGCATCGGGCTCCCTGCATGGAGCATGCTTCTTCCTCTGCCTGTGTCTCTGCCTCTCTGTGTCTCTCATGTATAAATAAATAAAATCTTAAAAAAAAAGAAACACAGACACTTAGGCTCCCTTGACCTACTGAATCAGAAACTATACATTTTCACAAAATCTTCAAATGATTTACAAACCTATTAGGGGTTGAGAAGCAGTGGTCTATGTCAGAGGTTAGCAAACTTTCTGTAAAGGGCTAGACAGTAAATATTTAAGCCTTTGTTTCAGGACTATTATATCTGTTCAACTCTGCCTTCCTATCTCAAAAGCAGTCACAAAAAAAATATGTAAATAAATGAGCACGGTTCCACGCCAATAAAACCATGTATGGAACCTGAAGTTTCAATTTTATAAAATTTTCATGTATCACAAAATATTCTTTTAATTTTTTCAACCATTTAAAAATGTTGAAGCCTTCCCTTAGCTTGTGTACCATTCAAAAACAGGCAGCAGGGCAGCCCGGGTGGCTCAGCGGTTTAGTGCTGCCTTCAGGCCAGGGCATGAACCTGGACACCCGGGATCGAGTCTCATGTCAGGCTCCCTGCATGGGGCCTGCTTCTCCCTCTGCCTTGTCTCTGCCTCTCTATGTCTCTCATGAATAAATAAATAAATAAAATCATTAAAAAAAACAAACCAGGCAGCAGGTAGGATCTGGCCTGTAGATCAGAGTCAGTAGTCTTAGTCTAGGCTAATGTCACATCACTGTTTAGCCAACATGTTACCCCTCCTCCCATACTCTTCCCAGAACTCTAAACACCTATGTCTATTTTCTGGCACATGTGACTTTAGAGAAGTTATCTTCTACTTATCTAACTCTTCTTAAAAAAACATTTCGGTTCCTCCTTTATGACTTCTAACTTGTAATATAAAGTTCCTGTCAAATGATGTGATGATGTAACTGTTTCCTTTTCATTGGCAGAATAGAACATACCAGAGAGGCTGAACTAGGAAGCTATAGGTGGATAGACAGACAGGTGGACAGGTAAGATACCTGCCTCCAAAGGAATAGGAAACTGATCTCAATGAAAAACTCTGCCTCTAAATTCAACCAACTATGCTGAGCATTTCTAAATATAAAGTCAGGATTTGTGTCTATTTGATCCACAATATCCTTCTCCTTGACCCTTCAAGAAGGCTGAAGCTCTTGGAAAGTAACATAAGAAGTCTGCACATCTTGCCCTTCCCCTTCCAGAGGCTAGTGGATCACAAACAACTGAGAAGGAACTGCCAGAGAGGGTTCTCACTGCAGAAAAAAAGAGCTTTGCCCCACTCTCAGGGCTCTGGGACACACTGGTGGGAGAGAGATGGCTAGAGGAGGGGATCCACACCTGCCTTTTATTTAAGCCAGTATTCTTTGTTCCTGCTTATACTGAGATGATAAATCAGTTTCAGAATAGAAGCTTAGTTCACAGAAACCTTTATGTTCAAAGTTTATTGAAGCTAAGCTCAATAAATGGTAGATAAGAAGACTTTGTTGAGTAAACACAACATTAATAATTTAGGTTTAGCAATTTAAGAAACATGAAAGTACTCAAGATTCATCAGAAGCACAAACTATATGAACTATCTGAACAATCTTAGAGGAAACATGTGCATATACCTATAGACTTATGATATATATATATATATATATATATATATATATATATATATAACATTTTAATCTAAATGAATGTGTTAGAATACATTCTGACTCCTGGTCGCAGCTACTATCACATCTTTTGTTGTTTAACCTTACTCTGTTTTATCTTTCTACCATCATCCAATTTTCCCTCTCCTTTCTAGGATAATTTATCCTGCAAGACAGGCTGAGATAAAAACGTTTCTACATAGCCTGGTAAACCTTTTTTTTTTTTCCTGATAAACCTTTTAATTGTAAATCATTCACTAATGAAGTGGTTCCCCTACTATATTAATTAGGAAGATTTCAGCTACAAGAAACCGAAAATCCTGACCTAACTAGCTGATGTCTTAAGAAATTGATCATTTCATATGAGAAATTCAGCAGTTAGGCAGCTACAGGGTTGTTTAATTCAGTGCCTCGACAACATCATCAAGGATCTTTAGATTTTTCTATATTGCATTATTCAGGATATAGGCTTATCCTTATGTTAACTGCCTTACACCATATGTGACAAAATGATATCCAGTAAAAATGCTGTCTTTTTGTTTGTTTTTTTTTCAATTTTTATTTACTTATGATAGTCACAGAGAGAGAGAGAGAGGCAGAGACACAGGCAGAAGGAGAAGCAGGCTCCACGCACCGGGAGCCCGACGTGGGATTCGATCCCAGGTCTCCAGGATCGCGCCCTGGGCCAAAGGCAGGCGCCAAACCGCTGCACCACCCAGGGATCCCAAAAATGCTGTCTTTTTGTGTCTCTTTAATTATGACAAAGTTTTTCCCTGAGCTCCCAGAATATTCCACTTCATAGCTCATTGACCAGAAATGCATCATACCTGTTTCTAAAATATGAGCAGCCAAGAATGAGATTACCATAATTGTGCTGAATGGGGAAAATATGCAGCCAAGAGTATTTTATCTGGCAAGGCTGTCATTTAGAATAGGAAGAGAGGGATCCCTGGGTGGCACAGCGGTTTGGCGCCTGCCTTTGGCCCAGGGCGGGATCCTGGAGACTTGGGATCGAATCCCACGTCAGGCTCCCGGTGCATGGAGCCTGCTTCTCCCTCTGCCTGTGTCTCTGCCTCTCTCTCTCACTGTGTGCCTATCATAAATAAATAAAATAAAATAAAATAAAATAAAATAAAATAAAATAAAATAGAATAGGAAGAGAGAAAAAGAGTGTCCCAGACAAACAAAAACTAAAGGAGTTCATAGACCACTAAGCCAGCCCTGTAAGAAATATTAAGAGGAACTGAGTGGAGAAAAAAGATCAAAAGTAACAAAGACGGGCAACCTCGGTGGCCCAGCAGTTTAGCACTGCCTGCAGCCCGGGGTGTGATCCTGGAAATCCAGGATCCAGTCACACGTCGGGCTCCCTGCATGGAGCCTGCTTCTCCCTCTGCCTGTGTCTCTGCCTCTCTGCCGCTCTCTCTCTCTGAATAAATAAATAAAAAATCTTTTTAAAAAAGCAACAAAGACTAGAAAGGAACATCACCAGAAACACCAACTTTACAGGTAACACAGTGGCATGAAATTCATATCTTTCAATAAGCAATTTGAACGTATATGGACTAAATTTCCAATCAAATGACATAGGGTATCAGAATAGATTTTTTTAAAAGGCACATCTATATGCTACCTACAAGAGACTCATTTTAGACCTAAAGACACCCCCATATTGAAACTAAGGAGATGGAGCACCACTTATCATGCTAATGGATGGCAAAACAAAGCCAGGGTTGCCAAACTTATATCAAACTAGATTTTAAAACAAAGACAGTAACAAGTGTTTGAATGACACACTAGACCGGATGGACTTAACAGGCATATATATTCAGGACATTTCATCCCAAAGCAGAATACACATTCTTTTATATACAATGCAGTATTACTCAGAATGAAATCTTGCCATTTGCAACAATGTGGATGGAGCTAGAGCATATTATGCTAAGTGAAATAAGTCAGAAAGAAAAAGACAAATACTACATGATTTCACACTCATATGTGGAATTTAAGAAACAAAACAGATGAACATATGGGAAAGAGGGGGAAAGGGTGAAAAAGAGAGAAGGAAACAAACCATAAGAGACCTAAGGACAGAGAACAAACTGAAGGCTGCTGGAGGGAGATGAGCAGGGGATGGGCTAGATGGGTGGTGAGGACACTTGTCAGGATGAGCACTGGGTGTGGTATGTAAGTGATGAATTACTGAATTCTACTCCTGAAACTAAAATTGCAAATGTATGTTAACTAGAACTTAAATACAATTTTTTAAAAAAGATTACTGTAATTGGATTAGGAAAGTATATGGTCATATGAAAGAGGTTAAATTACCTGAATGAAAATCAGCATTAGAAAGAAGTGGGGAGGGGTGCAGGAGTTATACTCAGTAGTCACACAATACTCAACACTACAATCAATAAGAGGTATCCTGTTCATCAGCCTTTGAAGGTAGCCAATTAATTTGCAGGAAATAGTAACTGGGAGATTCTGACTGTGACTATACAATTTTATATTACTGGAGTAATGAAGATATCTGAAGCAGCCTAAATGTAATTACAGAATAAAGGCACATACCACAATCTGAGAATAGGTATAGAATTTGGCAAAACCTGGTCTTAACACCTTTCACTAAACCAATGTTCATCAAGGACTCAAGCAGTTGGAATTTGTAACTGCCACTCAGGCCCCAGCCAACTTTGCCCACGATGTGATCAGTTCCGATTAATACAATACACTTTACATAATAATAATAATATATAATAATATATAATAATAATATTTTATAAAGTGTGTTTAATATAATACACTTTGATTTGTGTATCATTCTGTATTCAAGTATCATGAGTACTTGAATACAAAGTTTACTTTAAAACAAGCAAAGAACAAAAAAGCAAAGTTGAAATTTAAAAAATTAAAACATTCTAATGTGACCCAGAAGCTAACAATTTGTGAATGTTGGCGTGGGGTGGGGGGTGGTGTTCTCTTACAGCTTCATTTCAGGGGGCTGCAAGTGGGCAGAAACAAGGCTTGGTCATTCATAGCCAATAGATGATAGAAAACTGAAATGGAAAGAGAAGTCTGTGCGATCTGTTCCTTCTGTCCCTCCCTGTCCACCCACAGTGTCCACCTAGCAGCACAAGTACAGAAATTTGGTTTCCGTAAGCCAAGAGGAAGAGCAGAACGCTGTTTCTGAGACCCAGTCGACGGAGGAGGGGCCATGGCACACAATTCCTATTTACTTTTTCAACTATTTCTTCAAACTCAGAAAAAAACCCTATTCTAAAATTATCTTAAGTTTTGCAAAAATGAGATCGAAAGCATCTCAAACAAATTCCCTTTCATAATTTGAAAGCACAAGTTAGAAACTGATGTCTGTTAATATATATCATGTGTTTCAGACACAGCTATCTTACCTTCCTGTTATGTTTTGCTCTTTTTTATACGAATGTACTAATGCAGCCAAGTAATTTAGGATGGGATCAACTCTAGTGGACTTCACAAGCAGGTTTAGTTTAGTTGGACAGCTATTCTTTTAAGTGTGTTGTTGCTAAAAATGTGACAGAGCTACTCTTTCTTCCATGAGTGTTCTGAAGACGTATTTAAACATTTCAACCTCTAAGAATCTGCTTAATCCCTCTGCAGAATATTAAAGGGAAAAGAAGTTACTCTTTGACCAGGAAAGTTTAAGGCATTTAAATATGATCAGATATCCAGAAATAAAATAGTACATTCCATGAAGAAACTAGGAAATCACAACACAGATACTTCATTGTACATGAACAACTCAGAAACTTAGTATAAAAGAAATATTAAGTGATATTATTAAAGTAAGCTAACTAGAATAAGAAAATAACACCAATACCACATTAATTCTATTGGTTTTTCTTGCACAGAACAGAGGAAAAACAACGATAAAAATTGGACATATTAAATTTCTCCATTCTTTCCACTTAAGGGTAAAGTCTAGTTTGAAAATGTCCTAATAATTTCCTTTTATTTTATTATTATTATTTTAATAATATTTATTATTATTTATATGGAGCCCAATGCAGAACCTGAACTCATGACCCTAAGATCATGATTTGAGCTGATACCAAGAGTCAGACACTTGATCAACCCAGGTGCTCTGAGAATGTTTTTGAGAATTTAATGGATAATTATTTCTCTTAAATCCAAATTTTTCCTTAATAGATTTTGAGAGAACCATATGTCCCTCAATAGTACTTAGTGTTGGCTTATGAATAAGATGAAAATCGTTTGAGGGATAATGGCTTTTATGTACGGACCTGGGTGTGCATATGCACACACACACACGTGTGTGTCTGTATTTCCATCAACTGTTTATAATGGAAGTGTATCCAGAATAAGGATAAAACTACTGATTGGAGGGGATCCCTGGGTGGCTCAGCGGTTTCGCGCCTTTGGCCCAGGGCGCGATCCTGGAGTCCCGGGATCGAGTCCCACGTAGGGCTCCCGGCATGGAGCCTGCTTTTCCCTCTGCCTGCGTCTCTGCCTCTCTCTCTCTATCATAAATAAATAAATAAAAATAAATCTTTAAAAAAACAACAACTACTGATTGGATTCTTAAATGATATAACTACTACCTCAGAGTCTTAGAAAAAACTGTTGCTCAGAGGCTGCCAGGATTCTAAGAAATCAACCAGGAAATCTATAAGCAAATGTGCAGAACTTTGATTAAAAGTCCACTACCTGGGGATCCCTGGGTGGCGCAGGGGTTTAGCACCTGCCTTTGGCCCAGGGCGCGATCCTGGAGACCCGGGATCGAGTCCCACGTCGGGCTCCCGGTGCATGGGGCCTGCCTCTCCCTCTGCCTGTGTCTCTGCCTCTCTCTCTCTCTCTCTCTCTCTCTCTGTCACTATCATAAATAAATAAAAATTAAAAAAAAAACATTAAAAAAGAATATTTAAAAAAAAAAAAAAGTCCACTACCTAATCTAAGGTGATTTGAGTACATCGTTAGGTGTTTATGAGATTTTATCACATATCACTATGGTTCATAAAACACATTATTTATACAAACAATAACCACAGAAGTCCAACTCTCTAAACTTTCAAGTTACCACTCAGTAGAGCAATCAATTACTTTGATTTAGTACACTGCTCTGGATTTTTCCTGGATGGCAAAGCCTAGATATTGGGAAAGAAGCTAAAGACACGGCCAAGCTTCAGACCTTATCCTTTCTCCATAAAAGGCATTTAAATAGTACCTACCTGTTGCAGGCAGATATGTTGGTTTATGTAGATTTTCATCTATATCAAGTGTTAGTACCTTGCAGTACAAAAGATCATTTTGGTCTTCATAAAAACAAGGGAAAAATTGAGCAAAGGCATTCCTCATATGTGTGCTTTACTCAGTTACTTTTGCCACTTTGGCTTTGGACTTTTTGGAGTGGAAGGTGAAATCTAGATGAAAATCAGACCCTTATCGTACCCTGTTAACTCTTAACTCCTTTTCTTTTAATTCCAGTACAATACCAACTTTATTTCTTAAAGGCCCTTCCAGTTCTGTGTAATCCATGATCCCATGAAGACTTCCACAGACCCTGACCACAGCAAATTCAAATTATTTGATAAGAAGACACCCTTCAGATAAATGGGACTTTTGTGCTGCTCTTTCAAATAATCTCTGGGACCCGGTCTTGCTATTGTGGTTTGTTGTCTGTTTTTATTTAGGGTTTTTATTTATTTGAGAGAGACGCAGAGACAGTGACAGAGAGCACAAGCTCAGGAGGAGAGGGAGAAGCAGACTCCCCACTGAGCAAGGAGCCTGATGCGGGGCTCCATTTCAGGACCCTGGGATCATGACCTGAGCCAAAGGCAAACGCTTAACCAACTGGTCACCCAGGTGTCTTCTCTTGTTGTTGATCATCCTGTCTTTAGGAATTTTCTCCACATTTGGCCACACTAATCTGACATCCCCACTTAACCCACCACCCATTGCATCTCATGAGCGGCTTTAAACGACAAAAAGGAAAATCCTGAAAGACATCAAACTCCTAAAAGACAGGGGAATTGTTAGGGACACTCCCAGAGCTGCAGCCCACCCCCTGACTTGTGATGGTATTTGAGGGCACTGAAACCAAGGGTAGAGCAGAACACACAGTTGTCTGGTAAAGCTCAGCAGTAATGACCAACTGGTGTTTGGCCAGAAATTCAGTTTTCCCTCCTCTTCCCCTAAAGACCATTAACTTTTTTTCTTTTAAGGATTTTATTTAGTTATTCATGAGACACACAGAGACAGAAGCAGAGACAGGGGCAGGGGCAGAAGCAGGCTCCAGGCAGGGGGCCCGAAGCGGGACTCGATCCCGAGTCTCTAGGATCAGGCCCTGGGCTGCAGGCCACGCTAAACCTTGAGCCCCCCAGGCTGCCCACATTTTTTCTTTAATGTGATGGATTTGGCAGGTGAATTTATTCCATCTAAATACGAATGCCCGGTCTCGATTCATTCTTATAGCCTGAACTTTTAAAAAGTCTTCCGCCAAAAACAAACCGCCATCGCTGTACCCTCCGCCACCTCCCGCAGAACATCCGGTCATCGAATTGCATGAAAATCCTCTCCTCGCGGGGCTGCAAAGACGCATCCGATCCCTTTCCCCCGTCCCGCCCTCAGAAAGGCAGGCCCGGGGGGCGCACGTACCTCGCGGAGGCCCTGCCGGTGAGGGGGGCGGCGGCCCGGGAGCCCGCGTGCCGCTCCACAGAGAGCCGTCCTCCGCGGTGCGGCCAAGGGCGCCCGGACAGTGGCCGGGCAGGGCCGCGGCGGGAGAGCGCACCTTGCGGGGTGTTTTCAGGCAGGCTTCCAGCTCGGCGGCCCGGACTCTCGGATGCGCCCCGAAACCCTGGTCTCCCTCGGGGAGTCCCCGCCGCCGCACCGCGCACGTGCCGGCAACTGCAGGCGCCCAACGGCCTCCCGCCCGCCTCTCACCTGCGCGTGCGCAGTCGCTCCTCAGAGCCAGCGGGCGCCGGAGCACCCGAGGCCTGTGGGAGCGGAGCTGCTTCCGCTCAGGCGGGCGTCCCCGGGCCTGGAGCTGGTCCCGCGAAGCCTGCAGCCGCGCTCGCCGTTGACGTGCGGTAGAAAGCAAGCTCGAAGCCGGCGCTTTCCTGCCTGCGGCCAGAAGCCTCTGCCTGTACGCAGATCTGGGTCGGTGCGGCCGAGGCCTAGACGTGGGGTTCACGTGCCGTTCCACAGCCCAGCCGCTCTCGCGGGGGCGGCCGCGCGGGGAAGAGCTCGCCGTCCGGGGGTCTCCCTGCCAGGACCCCCTTAACTGGCCGTCCGGCTCCCCGGGACCCTCGAAGGCGGCTCGGACAGAGGCCCAGGAGAGCAGGAGGAAAGGAGGAGAACTTGCTGCCCCACCTGCCGTGCCCCAGAAGGCGCCGTCCAGCCTGGCGGGCGGGGGGCGGAAGCCGGTGGTCACCCCAGCGCGCGGGGCGGCTGTGCAGGCGCCCCAAGGCCCGGAGGAGCCTGCAGCAGCAGCCTAGGAAAAGCTTTCTCAGCTGACAAATGAAACGATTCTTGGAGCCAGAAAGGAAACACGACGGGTCCATAGGGGCTGTGGTTTTAGATGCTCATCTCCTTCAGGGCAGCCCGGGGGCCCAGCGGTTTAGCGCCGCCTGCAGCCCGGGGTGTGACCCTGGAGACCCGGGATCGAGCCCTGCACGGGCTCCCTGCCTGGAGCCGGCTTCTCCCTCTGCCTGTGCCTCTACCTCGCTCTCTCTCTCTCTCTCTCTTGCCTCTCCTGAATGAATAAATAAAATCTTCAAAAAATAAAATAAATTATCATCCTCTTCAAACCGTATTATGCTAATCCACATAGGTGGATTTTCCATTTCCCTGTCTCATTCTTTGTTCCAAAATTTGCCTTCAATTTACTTCTGCATATGTTTAAAAAAAAACACTGCCAGATTTCAGGTTGTACTACAAAGCTGTGCTCATCAGACAGTGTGGTACTGGCACAAAAACAGACACATAGATCAATGGAACAGAATAGAGAACCAAGAAGTAGACCCTCAACTTTATGGTCAACTAATATTCAATAAAGGAGGAAAGACTATCCATTGGAAGAAAGACAGTCTCTTCAATAAATGGTGCTGGGAAAATTGGACATCCACAAGCAGAAAAATGAAACTAGACCACTCTCTTTCACCACACAGAAAGATAAACTCAAAATTGATGAAGATCTAAATGTGAGACAAGATTCCATCAAAATCATAGAGGGGAACACAGGCAACACCCTTTTGAACTCAGCCACAGTAACTTCTTGCAAGATACATCCACAAATGCAAAAGAAACAAAAGCAAAAATGAACTATTGGGACTTCATCAAGATAAGGAGCTTTTGCACAGCAAAGGATACAGTTAACAAAAACTCAAAGACAACCTACAGAATGGGAGAAGATATTTGCAAATGACATATCAGATAAAGGGCTAGTTTCCAAGATCTATAAAGAACTTATTAAACTCAACACCAAAGAAACAAACAATCCAGTCATGAAATGGGCAAAAGACGTGAAGAGGAATCTCACAGAGGAAGACATGGACATGGCCAACATGCACATGAGAAAATGCTCTGCATCACTTGCCATCAGGGAAATACAAATCAAAACCACAATGAGATACCACCTCACACCAGTTAGAAAGGGGAAAATTAACAACGCAGGAAACAACAAATGTTGGAGAGGCTGCAGAGAAATGGGAACACTCTTACCCTGTTGGTGGGAATGTGAACTGGTGCAGCCACTCTGGAAAACTGTGTGTAGGTTCCTCAAAGAATTAAAAATAGACCTGCCCTAGGACCCAGCAATTGCACTGTTGGGGATTTACCCCAAAGATTCAGATGTAGTGAAACGCTGGGACACTTGCACCCCGATGTCCACAATAGCCAAACTGTGGAAGGAGCCTCGGTGTCCAATTAAAGATGAATGGATAAAGACGATGTGGTCTATGTATACAATGGAATATTACTCAGGCATTAGAAATGACAAATACCCACCATTTGCTTCAACGTGGATGGAACTGGAGGGTATTATGCTGAGTGAAGTAAGTCAATCGGAGAAGGACGAACATTATATGGTCTCATTCATTTGGGGAATATAAATAATAGTGAAAGGGAATAGAAGGGAAGGGAGAAGAAATGTGTGGGAAATATCAGGAAGGGAGACAGAACATAAAGACTCCTAACTCTGGGAAATGAACTAGGGGTGGTGGAAGAGGAGGAGGGCGGGAGGTGGGGGGGAATGGGTGATGGGCACTGAGGGGGACACTTGACGGGAGGAGCACTGAGTGTTATTCTGTATATCGGTAAATTGAACACCAATGAAAATTAATTCATAAAAAAATAAAACTATAGCTCTCTCATGTGCATTGTCAATAGGAAACTTTTTAATAAAGATAAAATATGGCCTGTAAGATTTAAATCTGGTGAGAATTTCAATTAAACTTAAATTAGTAATGCTGTAGCTAGAAAAATATTGGCGTTAAATATACTGCATATAACGCAATGCTGAATTTATTTGAAAAGGCGTAGATATTTTAAACTAA
The DNA here is from genome assembly GCF_018345385.1 of Vulpes lagopus. Classification (NCBI taxonomy): domain Eukaryota; kingdom Metazoa; phylum Chordata; class Mammalia; order Carnivora; family Canidae; genus Vulpes; species Vulpes lagopus. Next base: position 74,178,868 of record NC_054829.1, read on the forward strand.
TCAACAGTAATGTAGTTTTCAGGGTGAAAAAAAATGTCAGGGTACTTGACTAAAAAGGTAATTTATCTCCATAAAGAATTTTTACATCTTGAAACTTCATATATCAATCAATTATTTTATCAATAAGCACATTTGTACTTAAGCATGTTTTGAGTAGTGTATTAATTTCCAAATTAACATCTAACTATTGATAAAATATACTGTTTCCATAAATTAGTTTAATACTCCATAGGAACCCATTCAGTGTAGGTTAAAAAATAAACTAGTGATTAGTAAGTGAGAGAGGGTTGAGTGTCAAGTTCAGCACAGATCATCTTTCAATAGAAAAAAAAAATACAAGTATGAGTAAAGTCTTGGGGATTAATGTAAAAAAGACCAAAAAATGCCATTTTTAATACAGATTATAAATCCCTATGATATAGACCTAATATATCAGTAGATTTTTGTTTGGGGTGTTGATATTGTGCCTTTCATCTTTTGTTATTTCTGTATGGTTATCATGACACCTAAGTGTGACTCCATGTTTGGACTGAAGTCCGGCAGGTTTAAGTATTGTGATTAGAAGATGAAATTATGTACATGATGAAAAATATATCTTAGGGTATAAAATAGAAATATCACCTGCCAGCCAGCTCAACAGAAGTTCGTATAGGACATACTTCCTGAGGGGTTCAGGTGGACACCATTTACACCTACTTCTGCAAACTCACCCCTGGCCATGTCTCTCATGCAATATCACCAAGCTCTATGACCCTGAGGTCTAGGTGGTAATTTCCTTTGTCCTGGTTATTAGTTCTCCATCCTTTTTTCTCTGCCAGAATCCTTTGTATGAGACTCTTCCTAGTTCCTGGCTCTAGAATTGAATCTCTCCTAGTTTAAGCCAAATCTTCACTCTCTTCCCCATGGATTAGATATCCTGTCTTTAAACATGTGCATTTCTGCAAATACAACTTTTTTTCCTCAGATCTCGGCAACTCCACATCATTCTATGTAGCCAACTCTGTTGAAGGCAGCTACCTTAATAACTGCCCCTTCCCCCATCTCTTATACGTTAGACCTGAATTAAATTCCTCACCACAGCTTAAATAAAATCATTAAAGATTATTGTATTTGACCTTCTGTTGAAACTCCCAATTAAATAATCCTGTTTTTCACCTTCATGTTTTAAATATTTAAAAAAGACAATTTAACATATCTTGTCAAAAAAATTTCAGTCGGAATCACCCTCCTGATACCTACTGATACATGACAATTCCTAATAAGACAAAGTACCTCAATTATTTGAGTTCACTGTTGTATAGCTTATGATATACCAAAATATCAAATATTCCTAGATATTTAGGGCCGATTGTTCAGCTTCACAGTTGACTTTATCTGTTTTTCTACTGTGTTCTAAATTAGGTGGAAAGCACCCAAGGTTTGAGAGTTTCTTCTTTAAGCATGCCACTTGTCTTCCTTGACCTCATTTCTTTATTTTTATCCCTATTGGAGTCCTGTGTTGAGCTCCAGATTCAACCAGAAATAATTTTCAGTCCTACTGTAAGCCAGGTGCAGAAGAAGATACAAAAAATGACTTTAAAATATTCTTGCTAATACAGTTATTTGAGATGATTTCAGATGGTTATTCAATGGGCTCTCAAAAGACTTGTGGTGATGCCTTCAAAACAAGGCCTTTAAAATACAACACTTCTTAAGTAGAAGGATCTACTTTTAAATTACATTTGCTTTTTTGCCCTTCTCTACCAAGTATAATCCATTACATTGAAAATATACAGCTAAGGCCTAAACACAGTAATGGAGACATACTTTGTTTATATCATTCTATAGTCTAATACAAACCAATATGGGGGGATCCCTGGGTGGCGCAGCGGTTTGGCACCTGCCTTTGGCCCAGGGTGCGATCCTGGAGACCCGGGATCGAATCCCATATCGGGCTCCCGGTGCATGGAACCTGCTTCTTCCTCCGCCTGTGTCTCTGCCTCTCTCTCTCTCTCTGTGACTATCATAAATAAATAAGAAAATTAAAAAAAAAAAGAACAAACCAATATGGGGATCCCTGGGTGGCATAGCGGTTTAGCACCTGCCTTTGGCCCAGGGTGTGGCCCTGGAGACCCGGGATCGAATCCCACATCAGGCTCCCAGTGCATGGAACCTGCTTCTCCCTCTGCCTGTGTCTCTGCCTCTCTCTCTCTCTCTCTCTCTCTCTCTGTGCGACTATCATAAAAAAATGATTTTCCAGATTTTAGGGATGAGAATATGATCCAAATCAGGCCACTCAGATTTGGGGGATGTGTGAGGGAACTATAGGAAAGAGAATCTCTTTTTTTCTTTTTGCAGGTGGAACTACATAATATGAGAAAATATGACAAAAAGTAAAGAGACAAAAAATAAATATGACAAAAAAATTACCCTGCATATCCCCCAAATCTAAGTGGCCTGATTTGGGCCATGTTCTCATCCCTAAACTACTGGCTGAGTACAGGGGCCAGGGAATCTCTATTTAGTCAGATGTAGGTCACATAAGTACTTCCAGGTTTTGGGGGACAACAACCTATGAAAATCTGTGGAGTGAGGCACGTTTTTCTAAAAGAAAATCAGAGTGCTGAAGCCAGAAAACAGACACTGCTTAAAAAAGAACATCCATCTAACACACACAAACTTGATATAAAATGTTATATACTCAAAAATTCATGAGTTTAAATTATAATTAATATATAGTAGTTTTAATATTCAGATCAAAGAAAGACATTATATCTATTTGTACATTAACACTTATGTTTATGAAATGAAATCAATTTAGTAATCATAGGATTTTTTAAAATTTTATCTTTTTTTTGAGATAGAAAGCAGGAGAGCAGGAGCTGAAGGAGAAGGAGAAGCAGGTTCCCTGCTGAGGGAGGAGCCTGATGGGGGCTTGATCCTGGGACCCTGAGATCATGACCTGAGCACAAGGCAAATGCTTAACTGACTGAGCCACCCAGGGGCCCTACAGGAATTATTTAAACATCATTTTGATGACACTGACTGTATTGATTTCCTCGAGCTGCCATAACAAAGTACTACAAAGTGGGCAACTTAAGTAAACAGAAATTTTCCTCTCACTTTTCTGAAACTTAAAGTGTGCCATCAAGAAGAATGGGTCCTGGGACTTTCTTGCATACTCAGGAGGAGACCCTATTCCATGGCTCTCTCCCAGCTTCTGAGACTGTTGGAATCCTGGGAGTGCCTTGGTTTGTGGCAACCTAACACTATTCTCCGCCATTGTGGCCACATGGCCTTCTCCGTTATGTCCATCTGTCACCTTGTTCCTCTTGTTCCTCTTTATATAAACACACCAATCATACTGGATTACAGTTTACCCGAAATTGGTACCATCTCATCTTAATTTGAGTATATCTACAAAGACTCTATTTTCAAATAACGTCACAAATACAAGTGTGAGGGGCTAGGATTTCAACATATATCTTTTTTGGGGACACAATTCAACCCATAATAGTGACTTTTACCTTATTAGAGAAAATAGTGATTAAAATCTAGTAATTAGAGCCCATTTAATAGAAATAATTTAAATCCAGGACTGACACTTAGCTGACTATATATGTCTTTTTTTTTAATTTTCATTTCTTCAGTTATATATAATCTCTATTTTATTTCCTAATGTTTTCAATTTAAAATGGGTAGGGAATAGAAGTTTGTGCATAGGTGCAGTTCTGACCTCCATTTACTACGAGTGCTCAAAATCCACACAAAATTTACAGTATAGTGTGTCAAAACTAAGTGGAAATCTATATGTTCTTTAGTTCCTTTTTTGATAGGAGTTCTTTTTTAAATTTCCATATAGTTAACTGTTATACTAGCCTCAAGTGTATAATATAGTGATTTAACACTTCCATACATTAGTCAGTGCTCATCCTAAATGTGCTCTTAATCCCCTTCACCTATTTCACCCACCCCCTGCACTTCCCCTCTAGTAACCATTAGTTTGTTCTCTATAGTTAAGAGTCTGTTTGTCTCTTTTTTGATAGGAATTATTGATATTTTAGAATACAAGCTTCTGTGCATAGTTTAAGTGCTCTTGAAAAAAACATTTTTAAATCTGTGAATATGACAGACAATATGACAATATTGTGTAAAACAGTAAGATGCTTTGACCCTAAATGACAGCCTATTAGTTTTCCTACATCTCTCCCCTTGCTTCTTTATCAATTATCTCCTGAAAGCCCTCAGGGCTTTAGTTAATTACCTGCAAACATTACCTTTGGCTTTGGGTTAATTAATTTTTCCAAGTTAGAAAGACTAATAAATAGTAGAGTGCAGACTCACTTTATACTATTTGATTCTCAAGAAAATGCCCACAAAATTTCCTAAAATAATGCTACCTCCTTTCTTGCATTAAAGTCTGAAAATTTAAACATGTTGTTGCCCATCTTGCACTACAATTTATTTTAATTTCTAAATGCTCTGTCCTTACCTGGAGACAACCGCCTCTACTGCAGTACAGCCGTTAATTAGCTTGTCTTTAGGATGATGGTTAAAAGTAGCAGGTAAGAATTGTGGGGGGTATAGTATAGTGAGAGGCACAGGGCTGGGTGATAAATGACATAAAACCTAGTTCCAGATGCACTACTTAATATAAATAGTTAGCATTATAGGCTCTTTAATGTAATTCTGGGCAAGTCCCTTAACTGTCTGACTGAGTAGCTGCAAAGTTAAGGAGGAGCAAGCCCTGTTCTTCCAATCATATGAAACTGAATCATATCAAACCTGTAAGAATATCGTGAAATACTACAGATCTAATGCGTATGAACTGATGATCAGCTGACTGTATGGATGTTGATAAACTATTTCAAACTAAATTTGATAAATTAAGTTGCTAACAAAGTTTTCTCTAGATATTATTTTAAAATGTTACTTTTGCAAAGTCCTCCTGAAAATCAAAGTCATCCTTCTAATGCCAAGCTACTGCTCTGTTTCAAATGATATAAATAAAAATTATTGGCAGAGTTAAGTGTTACAACATTTCAACCTTTATGATTAAAGACCTATTCACTAGCCTGCCGTTCACAGGGCTTGCAGAACCCTAAAAAGACAAAACAGGAGATAGGAAGTTTAGAAAGCATTCTCTGCAGACTTCTCATTTTAAAGATCAGAAATTAGAAGCTAAATGCATTTGATTAAATGATTTTATACAAAGTTACAGTAAGTGGAAATAATTCCATCCTTTTCCTAGTAGCAACAGCAACTTCCCTAAGAAGTCTAACTTGAAGTTGTAATGAATGATTATGAAAATAGCCAGGTCCCCAGTGTAAATGCGACCCAGGTCATGATTTGAAGAAGCCTCAGAATTTGGAATCAAATGAGATATATATGAATTCTAGTTCTTACTCCAAATAGCCGCATGATCATAGGCAAATTATTTGCATTCACTGAACATCAATTTTCCTTCTCGTTGTAATGGGAGCAATGAAAGGAATAAAAATGTGAGCAAAATAAAAGCAAGAAAGATTAAAGTTGGTATTGAGAACTGAATGAGATAAAAGCTAAATTCTCAGGGTATGTAGTAAGTATTCAACAAATGACAGCTTTTTTCTGGACTCTTAAAAATTATGCTTTAACAAAATGAGCTAAATAAATAGGTTGCTTTGCTTTTAAACCATTAGTAAATTAACAGAAGCTGCATTATAGCTTGGAAAACATCGAGGTCAATATCTAGGAAATCTGACTTCTAATTTCAATTGCATTTATCAGTATTTGTGAGCAAATCAAAATCCAAATTATTCTGTTTGTTCATATGTTGCAATTAACAACAACCTCACTCCCCTTAAATAAAACTTTGAAAGATTTTTTGTGTGTGAAGGTCAAATGAAACAACATATGTGAAAATTCTAGGAAGATGCTCCTCCATAGAGAAGCCAAGTTACTATCAATAAACAAAAGAGTAAACGTAAATTATAACTTAAATACAATAAAGCATAACTTCCTCAGCATTGTATCAAATAGTCAAATTCATCTGCTTGTATTTGAAGGAAGCAAAATCACACTCAAAATTCCATTCTTCTACTCATTGAGGCATTTATTCAGTCCTTTAATTAGATATGTCAAACGTAGTAAGAAATATAGCAAAATAACAGATAATTCAATGTATAGAGCATCAAGTTAAAAGAACAAAGAAGGTAGAGTAAGGAGTCATGTAACTTTTTTTTTAACTTAAGCTCGAAACAGGTAGAGGACAGATGCATTTGTTGGAGAGTTTGTGAAAAGTAGAAAGTAGAGGACTCTATGCCCTGAGTTGATGATGCAGCGGGTAGGGTACGGGGCTATGCATACAAACACTGCCCACGTGAATTTGATGAGACCTTTGAAGCATATTTAATCAACTTCTTGCTCTATAAATTTGATTCACAATTTAGTAACACACAAGGTCATTGAAAGGAAATAAATATAATTTGCCTTCCTACACATGTATGTAGGCTACCGTGATACGCACCAAGTGAAGCATTGTTAATCTTGATTTTATCTCTTACATTGAAAATGCAAACCTTTATACAATATTTATTACTCAATGGAAGAAATAGCACTGACATAAAAGAGAACAATGTAAGATTTCTGATTCCTACATTTTATGGAATATTCCTATATTTATTTTCCTAGATTGTGGGATAAAACAAATTAAATATCATTCTTGTATAAGAAATCAGAATTGGATAGGAAGGAAAAATACATTTCTCATGTATAAACCCTAGATAGTTCTTGTGTACTAAGCTTGACGTGGACTAAATTAACATGCGCCGTTCAATTCTAAGCTGAATGCTATTTTTTTTTTTTTTTGTAGGTTTTCTAGTGCCGAGGTTGCTACCCTGGATGGTCTAACTAATATACGGTGCAAACTGACATGGCTGGTGTCATCTGAATACCTCATAAGTAATTCATTCAAAATGATACAAAAATACGAAATCCTTTCTTGTGAGTTGATCAGATGATTGTTGAAATCACATAAGGGGTCAGAATTTACATTTTGAATGGTTGAAAGGGTTTTTAGAAGATATTGCAATCATCTCCTTATCTTTGCACATGTCCTCACTGAGCTTCAGTTGGGAGAACCCCGGTTTCCCACTGCAGAGGCGCCCGGAGGCCCAGCACTGGCCCAGGGCAGTGCTGTGGGAGCCCGTGCCTCTGCTGTGAAGCAGGCAGAGCCCCGACCACTGTCCCTGCCACTACCATGGCCACCTTTTAAAGACAGGAAAAAATTAATAAGCCCCCCCCCCGCCCCCAGCAAGCCTGGGATCCAAGTCATCCATGGGAAGTTGCAGCCGCGTGTTGCTTGAAGGGAAAGAGAAGTTAGGGCTGTGTGTGCTCAAACCCTGGTCCTTTTCAGTTTGGAGAATGAGCAGAGGCAGGGAGCACTGAGCAGCTCTGCTCACTGGGGAGCTCAGGCTTCAGAGGGGCCTGCTCAGTTCCTCCCCTGTGGCCAGAGGTCACGGCCAGGGGTCATGGCCATGGCCCACAGGCTGGGCCTGCTGGTAGGAAGGCCTGTGCCACAGAGGGGGGCTGGCGGGGTCAGCCGGGGCCCCACAGAGGCGAGGGGCGGCTCAGCCCGGCCCGGGGCCCCACCATCGTTGCAGGTGCAGCCCCCGCCTCAGAACCAGTGCGCACCTGCCTCCGGTGGAGCGGCCAGCCCAGCCCTGCGGTGTCCCCAGCACACCCACCAGGACACACCAGCGCTGCCAGCAGACCTGCCGTGACCTCTCTGCATCCATTTAGCTGCAGCTTTGTTATCACTAGGCCGCTGACTGACCCACTGCCACGGGAGGCCCCGGGGCACAGCACGTTCAGGGAGAGGCAGGCAGAGCCCTGGCTGCCCCCAACCACGTCACCTGGGGGCCTGCATATCACACCCTGTGGAGGAGAACTTTTCAATAGGAGGTATTCCTTGTACACATAGCACCTCAGCACCTGCAGATTATCTAAACAGCTGATAGGAATTCCTACTAGAAATGTCAATACTTACCCATTATAAACCCAAATTAATCCATGGCCAGGGCCCCTGGTTGGCTCAGCGGTTGACTGTCTGCCTTAGGCCCAGGTCATGACCCCAGGGGTCCCGGGATTGAGTTCTGCGTCAGGCTTCCTGCAGGGAGCCTGCTTCTCCCTCTGCCTGTGTCTCTGCCTCTCTCTCTCTCTGTGTCTCATGAATAAATAAAATCTTTTTTAAAAAGTCCATGACTTAAAACAAGGCAGGGTTAATGAAATGAAAAGGAAAACAGTGATTTTTTCGAATTTCTTTTTTATTTTTTTACAAAGATACTCATTTATTTGAGAGAGAGAGTATAATAAGCAGGGGGCGTGGCAGGCAGAGGGAGACAGCGGCTCCCAGCTGACCTGGGGCTCCATCCCAGGACCTGGGATCATGATCTGAGCCTAGGTCAGACCCTAACGCACTGAGCCACCCAGGTGCCCAAAAAGTGATTTTTTTCAAAGTTACAGCCTATCTAAAGCTTATTAAATTGTTTAAAATCTTGATCATGCCACCACTGTATAGTTTCATCCATGCAGTTACCCTCTAAATTTGTCATAGTAAACATTAAATTTTCATGTCATATTCAAGAAGATGCATGTCCTCATTAAAACTCTCTTTCAGTCAATTTCTGTTGTGTCAACTCATGATTAGCCACACTACTGAACAGAAGCAATGGCACAGAAGATCCTGCGTGGGGAAATACAAAGAAGTCTATTTTTGTGTCAATGTTACCCAGGGCAATTTATACGTTTAATGCAATCCCTATCAAAATAACATGGACTTTCTTCAGAGAGTTAGAACAAATTATTTTAAGATTTGTATGGAATCAGAAAAGACCCCGAATAGCCAGGGGAATTTTAAAAAAGAAAACCATAGCTGGGGGCATCACAATGCCAGATTTCAGGTTGTACTACAAAGCTGTGGTCATCAAGACAGTGTGGTACTGGCACAAAAACAGACACATAGATCAATGGAACAGAATAGAGAACCCAGAAGTGGACCCTGAAATGTACGGTCATCTAATATTTGATAAAGGAGGAAAGACTATCCATTGGAAGAAAGACAGTCTCTTCAATAAATGGTGCTGGGAAAATTGGACATCCACATGCAGAAGAATGAAACTGGACCACTCTCTTTCACCATACACAAAGATAAACTCAAAATGGATGAGAGATCTAAATGTGAGACAAGATTCCATCAAAATCCTAGAGGCAACACCCTTTTTGAAGTCGGCCACAGTAACTTCTTGCAAGATACATCCACAAAGGCAAAAGAAACAAAAGCAAAAATGAACTATTGGGACTTCATCAAGATAAGAAGCTTTTGCACAGCAAAGGATACAGTTAACAAAAACTCAAAGACAACCTACAGAATGGGAGAAGATATTTGCAAATGACATATCAGATAAAGGGCTAGTTTCCAAAATCTATAAAGAACTTATTAAACTCAACACCAAAGAAACAAACAATCCAATCATGAAATGGGCAAAAGACGTGAAGAGAAATCTCACAGAGGAAGACATGGACATGGCCAACAAGCACATGAGAAAATGCTCTGCATCACTTGCCATCAGGGAAATACAAATCAAAACCACAATGAGATACCACCTCACACCAGTGAGAATGGGGAAAATTAACAAGGCAGGAAACCACAAATGTTGGAGAGGATGCGGAGAAAAGGGAACCCTCTTACACTGTTGGTGGGAATGTGAACTGGTGCAGCCACTCTGGAAAACTGTGTGGAGGTTCCTCAAAGAGTTAAAAATAGACCTGCCCTACGACCCAGCAATTGCACTGTTGGGGATTTACCCCAAAGATTCAGATGCAATGAAACGTCGGGACACCCGCACCCCAATGTTTATAGCAGCAATGGCCACAATAGCCAAACTGTGGAAGGAACCTCGGTGTCCATCGAAAGATGAATGGATAAAGAAGATGTGGTTTATGTATACAATGGAATATTACTCAGCAATTAGAAACGACAAATACCCACCATTTGCTTCAACGTGGATGGAACTGGAGGGTTTTATGCTGAGTGAAATAAGTCAATCGGAGAAGGACAAACAGTGTATGTTCTCATTCATTTGGGGAATATGAATAATAGTGAAAGGGAATATAAAGGAAGGGAAAAGAAATGTTGGGAAATATCAGGAAGGGAGACAGAACATAAAGACTCCCAATTCGGGGAAACGAACTAGGGGTGGTGGAAGGGGAGGAGGGCGGGTGTTGGAGGGGAATGGGTGATGGGCACTGAGGTGGACACTTGACGGGATGAGCACTGGGGGTTATGCTATATGTTGGCAAATTGAACTCCAATAAAAAGTAAATTAATTAAAAAATGAAACTTCCCACCTTTGATAAATAATAAAAGAATTGGAGCAAAATCCTATTTATTTTCCTATGGCAACATATGGCAAAAATAACAAAGTCACTGATTTCACAGATCTTTACTGTGAAACAGAGGCAGGAAAGTGAAAGAGAAAGATAATGACTAAAAAGACATAAAGCAACAGCAATAGTTACATTTTTGTTAGCAGACCATGTGGAACTGGAAAGGCACTGCTGGAAATAGGAATTTAAAAGTAGAAGAAGAAACACAGTATTAAACTATTTAAACTTAGTAGTTTTTCCTTCAATTATTTATTTTACTGACAGCGTTGTGATGTTAGAGGAGGATAGAAGAGGAGGGAATTTGAGAGTCACACTAATTTTGAAATGCTTATTGGACATACAAGTAGAGATGTGAAGTAAACTGTTGGATAAATGTAACTCAAACTCAGAGGAAAAGTCTAGACTTTAGATATAAATTTGGAGATCATCATGAAACAATGGTGTTAAGTCATGAAATTGGCTGGTATTACCTCAGAAGATGATAGAGAAAGAGAAGGAAAATTTATATTAGGGTAAGAGGAGAATAAAAAAAAGAGGTAGAAAAATAAGTCAGTGAAATAAGAATAAATGGATGAGTGTGTGGTGCTGGGAAAACAAGGAAAAAGTCAGAGTGGTCAGATATGCTTAAGGTTAGATCATTTGGAAGAAAAATTTCACTGATTTGGCAATGTCAAAGTCAACGGTGAACTTAGCATGAGCAATTTCAGTGGAATGTGGAAAAAGAATCAGGATTGAAGTGGATGTAAATATTAAGGGGAAGTGATTGTGAGTAGAAAGAGCCTTCAAAAGAAAAGAAAAAAGAAAGAGCCTTCATAGGATAATTCCACTAAACTTCTTGTTATTCTCATCAGGCAAAACCCAACTTTAATTACTGCCCTCCTTACCTCTATGGTAGCATCGTCCAGTGATGCCCTCATTTTCTGTATGTTTGTTTATCTCTTATTTATCCCTCTACTTCATCTTACCTTTCAAAATTTCTTCACTGTGTCTCAGGGAATTCATTTTCTAAGGTAAAAAGACTCCCCTAATATCCTCAACCATATTTAAAATGTTATCTTGGGGACGTCCGGGTGGTTCAGTGGTTAAGCTGAGCCTTTGGCTCAGGGCTTGATCCTGGAGTCCCGGGATCGAGTCCCACATTGGGCTCCCTGCATGGACCCTTCTTCTTCCCCTGCTTGTGTCTCTGCCTTCCTCTCTGTCTGTCTCATGAATAAATAAATAAAATCTTTTTAAAAAGTTATCTCAGCTTCCTTATTTTATTTTTGCCTTGACTGGAACATTGTTTGTCTCCCCTCACATGCTATAGTGGCCAGGAGTGGGAGCATTATTTTTGCTCACTTTTGCTATTTCCATGCAATACTCCTCCTCTCTTGAGAGTTTCCCCAAAAGGTTGAGTGGCTTGTTAGTTATCTTTAAAGTAGGAAAGTTCTAAGACAGTATTACAAATAGCCTTTCTGTTGCTGATGACATCCAGGGCTCTTACTAGCGTTTGTTTATTCTCCATAATTATTATTTGGTGTCAGAATATAACTCAAAGAAATACTGTTTCAGTTATGTCAGAGGGCAAGGATTTTGATCATGAAGTTTTTAGCTGCTTTAACTCCCTCTGGATGTTATCTCTGAATAATAAGCTAACATATTTTTTGAAGTATAAAATACCAAAAATAGTCATGTGTGGAAGAATATTGTGAAATAATGTGAGTTGAGAAAACCCAGGAGCTAATACAGTGCACGAGAGAGTAGATAGAAACTTTGTTGTAACTGTATGATAATGAAAATATTCCATATGCTAATTTCCATTCTAATTTCAAAATTAGGTTATAAAATGCTTTGGCAAAGCAAGATTTTTCTCGGAGTGTATGATCCATTTTGTTTTCATGAAACGTTCATCAGCCTTTAACCCTAAGAAACATTTGAACCTAGGAAGATTATCTCTTTGGTGCAAGAATTTTCCTATTAAATGGCTCATTATTCAGTTTTTATTAACTGAATTTGATCAAAAAGATCAAGTGCCCAAGAAGTTGTATAATCTGTAATTTTAGATAATCTTTTAATAATCAAATACGTTTCTTTCATATGCTCATAATTAAACCCATGGTTCATTAAATGACATTAATTTTTAAATTTTCTATAACATTCACTCATCATCTCAAATCCCTTAAGTATTTCCTTAGTAAGGATAAATGATATATTGGATCATGACTAGTTTCATTGTTTAGCATAACAACTTGGAAATGAATCTACCTTCAGGATTATTTTCCACCTATGAATAGGCCTCAGTGGAGATAATAAACCCTTGGATACCAGAGAGATTAATTAGTGTGATGGTCTCCAGAGGTCCTCACTGTCAGTTCTCTGCTTTATCTTGGGATAAAGCCTTCTTAGTGAAAACTTTCCTCTGCTCTGTGAGTGTAATGTGGTTTTTCTTTTAGAAAGTGGTCACGTATCCCAAGAGTCTAATTTAATGTATTTGCTGGTCAGTTTGACTTTTCCTTCTCATAGTGTTCTCATAGAACATAGTTCAAGGTAGAGACTGAATTCTCTAGCTGAACTTTTCAAACTAGTGTTGCAATCATTAAAATAACAACAAATATGAAATCTGTGGTTACGTAGACTGTCAGTTCCTTGATTACAGATAAAACATAACTGTGAATGTAGATTGCTTTCCAAATTTCTTAAGACAATTTTTTTTGTAAAAACACTTCCAATTGCCTATTCCCAGAAAATACCATTGACTCTGTTAAAACCATAGGTTAGTATTAAATACACACACCTGTAGATTTTTTTCACATAAAAAATATGTATATGTCATTTTGTTTTTGCTTCCAGTTTGTAGCAATCACACTGTTTTTCTTACACTGAATATGAAATGTTTTTCTTTTATGAATTAAACAATTACCAGTAGAGTACATTTGGAGATGTACAAAGTGATCTGATATGTTTATTTTTGAGTATAAGAGAGAATTTGCAAGTGAGAGCTAAGTATTATGCCTTACTTTACAAGTTCTTGGGGCTTAATTTACCTCATCTATGAAGTTAAAAACTTGTACTAAATTATAAATCCTTGAAGAGCTGAAGGGTTAGTAATTGTTAATAGATGGCCATGAGCCCGTCTAAGATTAAAAATTAAAAGTTGAACAATGGATATTTAATAATCATAAAAGAATTATTAAGCACTAAATTTATGCATGATATTTAATTTCTTCAAGAAAATGTAAAGAATAAAGTCTCTTGCCTTAAATTGGCTTATTTTATAAAGAAAGAATCACACAGGCAACCAGATACATTAAAGAAGACGTTCTATATATCTTGATTTTTTTTCTTCATCCAATCTATTTACTTAAGTCTCTTAGCTACACCTTGTGCAATGAACAGTGGATTGAAAGATGAATAAAACATAGCCTCTTACCTCAAGGAATTTGTAGTAAATATGTTTAAAAATCACAGCAAAGGGGCTGGGTGACTCAGTTCATTAAGGGTCTGACTTTGGCTGAGATCATGATCTCAGGGACCTGGGCTTGAGCCTCCCGTCAGGTTCCCCACTCAACGGAGAGTCTGTTTCTCCCTCTACCTCTCTCTCTCTCTGCCCCTCCTTCTATTCATGCTCTTTGTTTCTCTCAAATAAATAAATAAAATATTTTTAAAAATCACAGCAAAAATATGACCATGGGAAAGGAAATATTAAATTTATAAATTTATAACTTAGGCTGTAGAACTTACCATTCCGAACTGATATGATTTCTTTATTAAATCAGTGGCTTTCAATGTAAGTGCTAAAGTCTTGAATTTTCCTAGTATGGCATTTCTTAATGCCGTATTTTTCCTAGATAGTAAGCTTGATGAAATTAGGGATGTGTGTGTGTCTCTCTCTTTTTTTGTTTTTGTTCTTGTTTCTATACATAAGTTTATTTTAAAAAATGTATGGCCTTTTTACAAAATTTTTCCTTAAATTCCAGTTAGTTAACAGACAGTACAATACTGGTTTCAGGTGTAGAATTTAGTGATTCAACAGTTACAAACAACACCCAGTGCTTATCACAAGCGCACTTCTCGATCCCCATCACCTATTTAACCCATCCTGCTGGGCACCTCCCCTCTGGTAACCATCATTTTGTTCTCTATGGATAAGAGTCTGTTTCTTGGTTTTCCTCTCCCTCTCCCATGTTGTTTGCTTTTTTTCTTAAATTCCACACATGAATGAAATCATATGGTATTTGTCTTTTATTTAGAGTTGTGAGGCTAACACAGCATCATGGCTGGCATGAGAAGATGCTCAATGTGTTTACTGGAGTGAATTTAAGGGTGTAAGCATGAGTTGACATTTCTTATCGTGGTAAGTTTTTACTGTCTACTTTGAAGTACAACACACAGAGAAGTGCACAAAATACTAATGTGCAGCTTGATGAGTTAGGGCAAAGTAACACCTGTATAATGACCACTAAGAAAAAAGAAAGATCATCATCCTTTCTTAATCCTTACTCCCTCCTTCCTTCCAATAAGCCACTATTCTGAATTCTTACACTGTCTACTGTGGCCCCAAGGCTGTCAAAAGCACTGCTCATCTTCTAATCACCTTTAAGAGAATCAGAAGACACTACAATGGGAAATGCTAGACTCCCCTCCTGTGTTTCTTTTTTCTCCTGAATCTTGGTCCTTAACATTTGGTCTACCATAGCTGGAAATTCATGACAATACTTTAAATAAAGAATAGAGGTCATTTTGAAAATTATGGCTGTTTTTTACAACAGAAATACAAATACACATGTTAATTTGTTGGTTTTCAAGTTATCTTTATTCCTATTTACCAATATTTGTTCTTCAGGTGTGATTCTTAGACTTAAATACGTAAATATTGTCATATACAAAGAATGTATTCAGTCAGATGCACATGAAGTAGGTAGAGTTGAATAGGTTTGAATGTGAAAGTAATACTTTTGAGGTGTATTTTCTATAGAATTAGCTTTTCTTCAAGCCAAGAGGACAATATAGAAGATACATATTTAATTGTGTATTTACTTAGGTTCTAATTATAGGACAGTCTTCTCCTTTCATATTTATTCCAGGTAGTCCTAGAAAATTTTTATAATAATCTAATCACAGCTCAATATACATTATATATATTGAGGATATATATTATATTATCTTCTTCCAACAAATTAATTTATCATAGTTATTTAAGTGTTAGTTTCTTCATAGAATATTTAAATATGATTGAATTTGGGAAGAGGGTATTCACATATGCATTTTCAGGATCACAGACTTAGGAAAAACATACTCATATTTTATAATTGGACAGTAATTTCAATTATTATGTCCCTCACATTCCTGGAAATTTAATGGATACATATAGGAAGAGAACCTGGAATACACAGTATAACACTAAGACATGGATTAAATTCCTCTCAGGAATCCTTTTTGCCCTTATGAAGCCTGTCATTCCTCTCAGGAATCCTTTTTGCCCTTATGAAGCCTGTCCTGCTCTCTTTTCTGTCACTTCACTTTCTTGTTTGATTATCTGTATTTAAATTTGCAGTTAGTCAGTTGCCTTTTTGTTACAATTTACATGTGGCAAACCTCTTGCTCTCATCATAAAGAAGGGTCACTGAAAGTTAGGGAAAATCAGCACGTATCCACAATAATAGGCTGAAGTTCCTATTGTCTGATAGGCTTGTACTAGACACATTTTCCCATCCATTTCACAACACCTGATTTCTTGTCTCTGCCTGTCTATAGATGGAATGTTCTTTCAGCCAACCCTTGAATAGACCAATTCCTACTGAGAGTAGGGTAAGACTAGATTCAGATCTAATTTCTCCTACCTTCAAGCAGGCTGAGGTCTCTATGTATTTAATCCCATTCACTTTCCTCTATGTATTCAATCCCATTCACTTTCCTCATACCTATTTACTACACTGAGCTAAATAAATAGCTCTGTCAGTTTTCTGTGGACAAGGATGATTTCTTATTTGTTACATCCACTAACAATTATCCCAGGAGTAGTACATGGCAGATGCTCAATAATGTACGCATACTGAGTGCCTGATTTAAAATAGAGCTACTGAAAACTGACAAAATCTAGGTGATCTTGGAATGTCTAAAATTGGTGGAGGGTTTAGTGGTCTGCCTATCTATTTACCTACCTACCTATCAGTTTCCCTGCCCACTTATTTATGTATCACTGAAAACCTTCAATAGTATGATAACTAAAATTAATAAACAATTGCTCTAAGTCAATGGAATTGAAATGGGGGATGAAATCACCAAGTCACTGCAACCTTAAATAAATGTTTTACTTCACCTGTCATCAATTTCTTCATTTGTAAATTGAATGGCTTTAATAGATCCCCTCTGAGGACTTCTTTTACTCATTTTGTGATTTAAAAAATTTTCAGTTCTGTCTACATTTTGATCCAGTTGTTAATTAACAGGGATATAACTAGTTAATAGAAAAAAATCAGAAGAAAAATTTGGGAATTATCATAATCGACAAACAGGGAGATAAGTCCTTTAATAGTCAGTGATCTATGTAGTTTCTTATTAAGTCATTTTCATTCTGTTGATATTTCTATTTTCATGATTTCTTTGTTTTTATATTTCTGAGCAGATTTCAGTCATATAAAACTTTAGGGATTTTTCCAAAGAAGTATTGCAAATTCTTTTAATAAGTTGTTTGTGAAAAACAGCATTTAAAACTGGAATTATTAGAATTAATGTTAATCCTCTCTAGGTATATTTCTCAGCAGATGGGAGAATACTTAGGCTATTAAACCTAATTCATGAATCACTATCTAGGGTAATGAGACTTTAATATTCATTTCAATTTTTTAATTAATTCAAAGTGTCCAGGGCTTTCAGATAAGCCCGAATGAATAGATAAATAAAAATCTTAAAAAACAAACAGTTTAATGTACCTTTATTTTATTATTTTTAAAGATTTTATTTATTTATTCATGAGAGAGAGAGAGAGAGAGAGAGAGAGAGAGAGAGGCACAGACACAGGCAGAGGGAGAAGCAGGCTCCATGCAGGGACCCCGATGTGGGACTTGATCCTGGGACTCTGGGATCATGCCCTGAGCCGAAGGCAGACACTCAACCCCTGAACCATTCAGGCATCCCTGAATGTACCTTTAAAAGGTGAACAAGTAGAATTATATCTCTGTTTCTTACCTGGCAATTATACAGTATGAATGGTTTCCAAAAATACAGCCAGAAGATTGAACGTAATTTTTTTCTGAGGATAAATTGACAATTGGTGGATTTGGTAAACTGAAATAGCCTCCCAATAAAAATTCCATAAAAAATTTGGAAACCATTTATCTGATAAAGGGTTAACAACCCTAATATATGAGAAACTCCCACAACTCAATAGCAAAACAAAAACAAGCAAAAAAATCTGATTTAAAGATAGACAAGACAACTGAATATTTTTCCTTTTTTTTTTGATTTTTTTTATTTTTTTTGAATATTTTTCCAAAGAAGACATACAGATAGCCAACAAGCCACATGAAAAGATGCTCAACATCACTAGTCATTAGATAAATGCAAATCAAAACCACAATGAGATATCATCTCATGTCTGTTATAATGGCTATTATCAAAAAGACAAGATATAATAAGTGCTGGCACAGATGTGGAGAAAAGGCAATGTTTGTGGCTATTGGTGGAAATGTAAATTGGTATAGCCACTATGGAAAACCCCCACTGTCGATGTTTCTTGAAAAATTAAAAATAAAACTACCATATCATCCACGAAATCAACTTCTGGATATTTATCTGAAGAAAATGAAAGCAGCATATCTGCACTCTCATGTTTATCACAGCATTATTTATCATAGCCAAGACATAGAAACATCCTAAATGTCTAACAATGGACAAATGAAAAAAGAAAATGTAGTGCATGTATATTGTGTATATATACACATTATATTCCGTATATAATAATGCATTATTAATCAGCCATGAGAAAAACCAAAGAAAATCCTTCCCATTGTGACAGCGTTGATGAAATTGAAGGTATTATGCTAAGTGAAATAAATCAGAGAAAGACAAATGCTATATATTACTTACATGTGGAATAAAAAAAAGAATTCATAGGAGCAGAGAATATATGTATTTATTCATGAGAGACACAGAATGAAAGAGATAGAGGCAGAGACACAGGCAGAGGGAGAAACAGGCTCCATGCAGGACTCCATCCCCGGTCTCCAGGATCATGCTCTGGGCTAAAGGCAGCGTTAAACCGCTGAGCCACCCGGGCTGCCGTAGGGTCTGTTTTCATCTATTTCACCGAACACCTATGTTTTCACCCTAAATATCAAATAGAAGTGATACTGTAAGGTGATCTTTATGCCCATAATACCATACCATTGATCAATTGTCTGTTTTTGTCAATACCATACTGTTTTGATTATTACAGCTTTGTAATATATCTTGAAATCTGGGACTGTGATACCTCCAGTTTTTTTCTTTTTCAGATTGCTTTGGCTATTTGGGGTCTTTTGTGGTTCCATACATGCTTATGAATTACTTGTTTTAGTTCTGTGAAAAATACTACTGGTATTTGATAGGGATTCCATCAAATCTGTAGATTTTTTTTGAGCATGGGATATTTTATTAATACTTGTTCTCTCATCTATAAACATGGAATATTTTTTCATTTGGTCTTCAATTTTTTTCATCAATGTTTTATAGTTTTTCAGTATCTTTCACTTCCTTGTTTATGTTTATTCCTAGGTATCTTATTCTTTTTGGCGCAATTGTTAATGGAACTGTTTCTTAATTTCTCTTTTTGCTTCTTCATTATTAGTGTATAGAAATGCAGTGGATTTCTGTATATTGGTTTGTATCCTGTGACTTTCCTGAACTCATTTATCAGGTCTAGTCACTTTTTGGTAGAATCCTGAGGGTTTTCTACATATAGTATCATGGCACCTGCAAATAGTGAAAGTTTTACCTCTTCCTTACCCATTTGGATGCCATTTATTTCTTTTTCTTTTCTTATTGCTGGGGATAGGACTTCCAGTACTATGCTGAATAAAAGTAGTCAGGTGGAAATCCTTGTCTTGCTCTTGATCTTGGGGAAAAGCTCTCACTTTTTTCACCATTGAGTATGATATTAGCTGTTATTTTTTCATATATTGTCTTCATTCTGTTGAGTTATGTTCCCTCCAAACTTATTTTGTTGAGAGTTTTTATCATGAATGGATGTTGTACTTTTAAATGCTTTTCTGCATCCATTGAAGCAATCATGGTGTTTTACACTTCTCTTGTTGATGGGATGTATGATGTTAATTTATTTGTGAATATTGAATCACATTTGAATACTAAGAATAAATCCCACTTGATCATGGTAAATGATTTTTTTAGTGTATTTTTGGATTTGGTTGGCTAATATTTTGTTGAGGATTTTTGCATCTATGTTCATCAGAGACATGGGCCTGTAGTTCTCTCTCTCTCTCCCTCCCTCCCTCCCTCCCTCTCTGTAGTGTCTTTATCTGGTTTTGGTATCAGGGTGATGCTGGCCTCATAGAATACATAGGAGCTTTCCTTCTGTTTTTCAAGTAGTTTAAGAAGAGTAGGTATTAACTCTTCTTTAAATGCTTGTTAAAAAGAAATATTTAAGAACTTATTTATTTATCCATGACAGAGAGAGACAGAGGCAGAGACACAGGCAGAAGGAGAAGCAGGCTGCATGCAAGGAGCCCAATGTAGGACTCGATCCCGGGACTCCAGGATCACATCCTGAGCTGAAAGCAGATGTTCAACCACTGAGCCACCCAGACACCCCCCCTCTTTCTCCTTTTTATGAGTCTGGCTAAATGTTTATCAATTTAGTTTATTTTTAAATTGGATTTCAATTTTCCAACATATAGCATAACACCCAGTCCTCATCCCGCCAAGTTCCCCTCAATGCCCATCACACAGTCACCCCAACATCCCGCCCACTTCCCCTTCCACTGCCCCTTGTTCATTTCACAGAGTTAAATGTCTCTCATGTTTGTCACCCTTACTGATGTTTTCACTCATTTTCTCTCCTTTCCCTTTATTAGCTTTCACTAATCTTTATATTCCTCGGATGAATGAGACCATATAATATTTCTCCCATTCCGATTGACTTACTTCACTCAGCACAATACCCTCCAGGTCCCTCCACATTGAAGCAAATGGGGCTATTTGTCTTTGCTAATGGCTGAGTAATATTCCATTGTATACATATAACACATCTTTTTTTTTAATTTTTTTAATTTATTTATAATAGTCACAGAGAGAGAGAAAGAGAGAGAGAGAGAGAGAGAGAGAGAGAGAGAGAGAGGCAGAGACACAGGCAGAGGGAGAAGCAGGCTCCATGCACCGGGAGCCTGACGTGGGATTCGATCCCGGGTCTCCAGGATCGCGCCCTGGGCCAAAGGCAGGCGCTAAGCCGCTGCACCACCCAGGGATCCCCCATATACCACATCTTTATCCATTCATCTTTCGATGGACACCGAGGCTCCTTCCACAGTTTGGCTATTGTGGATATTGCTGCTATAAACATCGGGGTTCAATTGCTGGGTCATAGGGCAGATCTATTTTTAACTGTTTGAGGAACCTCTACAGTTTTCCAGAGGGGCTGTACCAGTTGACATTCCCACAAACGGTGCAAGAGGGTTCCCCTTTCTCCACATTCTCTCCAACATTTGTTGTTTCCTGCCTTGTTAATTCTCCCCATTCTCACTGATGTTAGGTGGTATCTCATTGTGGTTTTCATTTGTATTTCCCTGGTGGCAAGTGATGCGGAGCATATTCTCAAGTGCTTGTTGGCTACACCTATGTCTTCCTCTGGGAAATTTCTGTTCATGTCTTTTGCCCATTTCATGATTGGATAGTTTATATCTTTGCTGTTGAGTTTAAATAAGTTCTTTATAGATTTTGGATACTAGCCCTTTATCTGATAAGTCACTTGCAAATATCTTCTCCCATTCTGTAGG
This sequence comes from Vulpes lagopus, assembly GCF_018345385.1. Taxonomy (NCBI): domain Eukaryota; kingdom Metazoa; phylum Chordata; class Mammalia; order Carnivora; family Canidae; genus Vulpes; species Vulpes lagopus. Next base: position 74,200,242 of record NC_054829.1, read on the forward strand.
TTGTCTTTTAGTTTTGTTGACTGTTTCTTTTGCTGTGCAGAAGCTTCTTATTTTGATGAAGTCCCAATAATTCTTTTTTGCCTTTGTTTCTCTTGCCTTCATGGATGTATCTTGCAAGAAGTTGCTGTGGCCAAGTTCAAAAAGGGTGTTGCCTGTGTTCTCCTCTAGGATTTTGATGGAATCTTGTCTCACATTTAGATCTTTCATCAATTTTGAGGTTGTGTGTGTGTGTGTGTGTGTGTGTGTGTGTGTGTGTATGGTGTAAGAGAATGGTCTAGTTTCATTCTTCTGCATGTGGATGTCCAATTTTCCCAGCACCATTTATTGAAGAGACTGTCTTTTTTCCAGGGGATAGTCTTTCCTCCTTTATCGAATATTAGTTGACCATAAAGTTGAGGGTCCACTTCTGGATTCTCTATTCTGTTCCACTGATCTATGTGTCTGTTTTTGTGCCAGTACCACATTGTCTTGATGACCACAGCTTTGTAGTACAACCTGAAATCTGGCATTGTGATGCCCCCAGCTATGATTTTCTTCTTTAGTATTCCCCTGGCTATTGGGGTCTTTTCGGATTCCACACAAATCTTAAAATAATTCATTCCAACTCTCTCAAGAAAATTCATGGTATTTTGATAGGGATTGCATTAAACGTGTAAATTGCCCTGGGTAACATTGACATTTTCACAATATTAATTCTGCCAATCCATGAGCATGGAATATTTTTCCATCTCTTTGTGTCTTCCTCAATTTCTTTCAGAAGTGTTCTGTAGTTTTTAGGGTGTAGATCCTTTACCTTTTGGTTAGGTTTATTCCTAGGTTTCTTTTTTTAAATTATTTTTCTTTTTTCATTCATTTTTTATTGAAGCTTGATTTGCCAACGTATAATATAATGCCCAGTTCTCATCCCATGAAATGCGCTCCTCAGTGTCTGTCACCCAGTCACCCCAACCCTCTGCCCACCTCCCCTTCCACCACCCCTAGTTCGTTTCCCAGAGTTAGGAGTCTTAGTTTTCTTATGATTTTGGGTGCAATTGTAAATGGGACTGACTCCTTAATTTCTCTTTCTTCAGTCTCATTGTTAGTGTATAGAAATGCCACTGACTGCCACACTGCTGAATTGCTGTATGCTTCTGGCACTCTTGGGGTAGAGTCTTTTGGGTTTTCTATGTACAGTATCCTGCCATCTGCGAAGAGGGAGAGTTTGAATTCTTTGCCAATTTGAATGCCTTTTATTTCTTTTTTGTTGCCTGATTGCTGAGGCTAGGCCTTCTAGTACTATGTTGAATAGCAGTGGTGAGAGTGGACATCCCTGTCTTATTCCTGATCTTAGGGGAAAGGCTCCCAGTGCTTCCCCACTGAGAATGATATTTGTTGTGGGCTTTTCGTAGATGGCTTTTAAGATGCTGAGGAGTATTCCCTCTATCCCTACACTCTGAAGAGTTTTGATCAGGAATGGATGCTGTATTTTGTCAAATGCTTTCTCTGCATCTATTGAGAGGATCATATGGTTCTTGTTTTTTCTCTTGCTGATATGATAAATCACGTTGATTGCTTTACGAGTGTTGAACCAGCCTTGTATCCCGGGGATAAATCCTACTTGGTCATGGGGAATAATCTTCTTAATGTAATGTTGCATCCTATTGGCTAGTATCTTGTTGAGATTTTTTGCATCTGTGTTCATCAGGGATCCTAGTCTATAATTCTCCTTTTTGGTGGGGTCTCTGTCTGGCTTAGGAATTCAGGTGATGCTGGCCTCATAGAACGAGTTTGGAAGTACTCCATGTCTTTCTATCTTTCTAAACAGCTTTAGTAGAAGAGGTATGGTTTCTTCTTTAAACGTTAGATAGAATTCCCCAGGGAAGCCATCTGGCCCTGGACTTTTGTGTCTTGGGAGGTTTTTGATGACTGCTTCAATTTCCTCCCTGGTTATTGGTCTGTTCAGGTTTTCATTTTCTTCCTGTTCTAGTTTTGGTTGTTTGTGGCTTTCCAGAAAAGCATCCGTTTCTTCTAGATTGCCTAATTTATTGGCATAAAGCTGCTCATTATACGTTTTTAAGATTGTTTGTATTTCCTTGGTATTGGTCATGATCTCTCCTATATTATTCATGATTTTTAAAATTTGAATCTTTTCTCTCTTCTTTTTAATAAGGCTGGCTAATGGTTTATCTATCTTAATTCTTTCAAAGAACCAACTCCTGGTTTTGTTCATCTGTTCCACAGTTCTTCTTGTCTCGATTTCATTGAGTTCTGCTCGAATATTTATTAACTCCCTTCTTCTGCTGTGTATAGGATCTATTTGCTGTTTTATTTCTCCAGCTCCTTCAGGTGCTAGGTTGGCTTTCATTTTTGAATTCCTTCCAGTTTTTGGATGGATGCTTGTATTGCGATGTATTTCCCCCTCCGGACTGCTTTTGCTGCATCCCAAAGATTTTGAACGGTTGTATCTTCATTCTCATTAGTTTCCATGAATCTTTTTAATTCTGCCCTAATTTCCTGGTTGACCCTTTCATCTTTTTGCAGTTTGGTCCTTTAACTCCTGGTGTTTGAAATCCTTCCAAATTTCTTATGATTTAGTTCTGATTTTAAAGCATTATGGTCTGAAAATATGCAGGGGACGATCCCAATCTTTTGGTACCAGTTAAGACCTGATTTGTGACCCAATATGTCATCTATTCTGGAGAAAGTTCCATGTGCACTTGAGAAGAATGTGTATTCAGTTGCATTTGGATGTAAAGTTCTGTAAATATCTATGAAATCCATCTGGTCCAGTGTATCATTTAAAGCTCTTGTTTCTTTGGAGATGTTGTGCTTAGAATATCTGTCGATTGTAGAAAGCACTACATTGAAGTCACCAAGTATAAGTGTATTATTATCTAAGTATGACTTCACTTTGTTTATTAATTGACTGATATACTTAGCAGCTCCCACATTTGGGGCAAAAATATTCATGATTGTTAGGTCCTCTTGTTGGATAGATCCTTTTTATTTTTTTATTTTTTATTTTTTTGGATAGATCTTTTAAGTACGATATAGTGTCCCTCTTCATCTCTTACTACAGTCTTTGGGATAAGCTTTATCTAATATAAGGATGGCTACCCCTGCTTTCTTTTGAGGACCATTTGAATGGTACATGGTTCTCCAACCTTTTATTTTCAGGCTGTAGGTGTCTTGGAGAGCTGGTTTGGCGGTTACATATTCTTTTTGTTCCTGCTTACCTTGGAAGCTCTTTATTTCTCCTTCTATTCTGAATGAGAGCCTTGCTGGATAAAGTATTCTTGGCTGCATGTTCTTCTCATTTAGGACCCTGAATATACCCTGCCAGCCCTTTCTGGCCTGCCAGGTCTCTGTGGAGAGGTCTGCTGTTATCCTAATGCTTCTCCCCATAAAAGTTAAGGATTTCTTGTTTCTTGCTTCCTTAAGGATCTCTTTTTCTTTGGAATTTGCAAGTTTCACTATTAAAGGTCGAGGTTTTGAGCGGTTTTTTATTGATTTTAGAGGGGGGAGGGGATCTCTCTATCTCCTGGATCTGAATGCCTGTTCCCTTCCCAAGTTAGGGAAGATCTCAGCTATGATTTGTTCAAATACACATTCTGGACCTCTGTCCTTTTCAGCGCCCTTGGGAACCCCAATTAAACATATATTTTTCCTTCTGAGCCTGTCATTTGTTTCCCTTTCCCTTAACCTATCCTATGAGCTTTTAATTGTTTTTCTCTTTTTTTCCTCAGTTTCATTCCTTGCCATCAGCTTTTCTCCAGTGTCAGTCACTCACTCTTCTACCTCATTAAACCTCATTGTTATGACCTCCAGTTTGGATTGCACCTCATTTAATTGATTTTTAATTTTGGCCTGATTAGATCTAAATTCTGCAGTCATGAAGTCTCTTGAATCCTTTATGCTTTTTTCTAGAGCCACCAGTAGCTTTATAATTGTGCTTGTGAACTGGCTTTCTGATATTGAATTGTAATCCAAATTTTTTAACTCTGTGGGTGAGAGGACTGTCTCTGATTCTTTCTTTAGAGGTGAGTTTTTCCTTCTAGTCATTTTGCTCAGTGCATCGTGGCCAAAAACAAGTTGTACTGGAAAAAGGAGAAAAAGAGAGAAAAAAAAAGAAAAGAATAAAAGGGGGGGGAACAAATGGAAAACAAAAATCAAGGGGGAGTGTCCTCTGATTCTATACACTGTAAATCCCTCGACTGCTCTTGAACTTTCTAGTGCTGCTTGGTCAATAACTTTATTTCCCCCTGTCCTTCTAGCTGTTCTTCACCTGGGGGAGGGGCCTGCTGGGCCTGCTGTGCTGATTCTCAGGTGTGTGCACCTGGTGGAGATGCCCAGCCCCCTGCCAGGTGCACTGCTCCATGGGAACTGTTTATCCTGTGAGGCGCCTGCTCAGTCCTAGGTAAAAGGTGACACCAGTAGGAACAACAGTGGCAGCGGCCAGCTCTCCAGCCCTGGAGTCAAGTCCCGCAGTAATACCGGGAGCTCCCAGTCCACAGGGACCTGGATGCTCCCGGGGCAGGGGCACCAATCTGTACAGCTGGGGGCGGCAGCAGGAGCGTCCTTGCTCTCCTGTGTCCTCCCAGCCTCTGCCTGTCCTGGGGGGTGCCAGATCTTGGGCTGTGTCCCCCGTGCCCTGGGCTCTGGGGTCCTAACCGTTGGAATCCCGCTCCTGGGCTCGCAGCCCCCTCCGTGCATCGCCGCCACCTGAACTGCTCCAGGGCCATAGTGGACACATGCTCCAGGCCTTTAGGGAGCTCCACCTGGGGTGTGTGGCTCGCTCTCCCCCAGGGTGCACTTCCTCCATTACTGCACCTGGGAGCCTGAAGGCATCACCACCCCTCTTGGGATCCTGCCCGAACTCCCTCCCAGCGCCTTTCCATCTGGAAAGTTTGGTAAAGCTCCCGCTTCTCCAGGCCTGTGCTTTCCTGTCTTGGGGGCACTTGCTGCGTGGCCTTAGCCTGGCTCCTCACGGGGCCCCTCCCGCTTGGCTGCTGTTTTCTTTATTTTTTGTTTCCATCTTCCTACCTTGATAGAAGTGCCAACTCTTCTCACTGTAGCATTCCAGCTGTTCTCTTTTTAAATCTCAGACTGAATTCGTAGGTTTTCAGGATGATTTAAAAGTTATCTAGGTAAGTTGGTGGGGACAGGTGCCTTGGGGACCCTACTCTTCCGCCATCTTGCCCCGCCTGGCCACGCTCAAAATTTTTAATGATTCTTAGAACCTGGATATCCTGACTGATGCAGCAAGAGGGCAACAATCTGTGTATATTCAACTGTTGTCTTTCTTCCAGGGCAAAAGCCAAGTCAGAAGAGTTAGAGGCCATGCAGTCCCATTGTTTGAAGAATGGAGTCACCGACCTCTCCATGCCCAGGATTGGATGTGGTCTTGATGTCCAGAGCGTGTGAAGGATATCTGAGGCTCTCAGAACGCCTCTTCATCCAGGATGGACCGGCAGGGCCCCTTCTCTCCAGAGCAGCCTCCGGGAATTGCCCCACAGAGGGGAAGCGGTGAGTTGGGGGGCACGTCCAGCAGGGGCTGAGCAGGCGCCCACCTGCGGTCTTCACCAAGTGCACGATGCCTTCCCAGAGCCTGATAGTCCTTCCTTGGCTGGACAGCCAAAAGGAGTAGCCAAAAAGGACTATCAACGGGTTACAGCCTCTTTTCCCCCAACGGGCTGCTGAGGGGCAGCAGCACCAGGTGCCCACCTACCTGGGGGCATGGAGCCACATGTGGCCCCTGCAGGCCCTTAGCCCCAAGGACAGCTCCCCGGGAGGGCCGGCAGTGGGGCAAGGCCAAGCTGGGGACCCTCTGCAGGGCCTGCATCTGCCCAACAGTGGCTGACAGGGTCGGCCAGGGAGGGCCGCATGCAGGGCAGGAGGCAGAGGCTGCTGGGGCCCTGGTACGGGCTGGTTGATCTTCTTAAAGAACCAGCTCCTGGTTTCATTGATCTGTTCTATTGTTTTCTTAGTTTCTATTTCATTTATTTCTGCTCTATGCTTTATTATTTTCTTTCTTTTGCTAGTTTGGGGTTTTATTTGTTCTTCTTTTTCTAGCCTCTGTAGGTGTAAGTTTAGGTTGTTTATTTGATATTTTTCTTGCTTCTTGAGGTAGGGCTGGATTGCTCTAAACTTCCCTCTTAGAAAGGTTTCTGCTGGATTGCAAAGTTTTTGGACCACTGTGTTTTCATTTTCATTGGTCTGCAAGCGTCTTTAAATTGCTTCTTTGATTTCTTCTCTTACAATTTTAAATATTTGATTACATGTGTATATTGGAAAACATTATGTAATGTCAAGAGCATGAGGTCTGGAATCCCATTACGTAGTATTAATCCTTCCTCATAATTTACTACGTATATGACACTGGATAGACTAGTTACACTTCTGAAGCCTCACTGTTGTCATTTATAAAATCAGGATGGTGATAAAAGCACCTGCTTCCAGAGAAGGATAGAATCAACAAAACTAAAAGACAACCTACAGAATGGGAGAAGATATTTGCAAATGACATATCAGATAAAGGGCCAGTTTCCAAGATCTATAAAGAACTTATTAAACTCCACAGCAAAGAAACAAACAATCCAATCATGAAACGGGCAAAAGACATGAACAGAAATCTCACAGAGGAAGACATAGACATGGCCAACATGCACATGAGAAAATGCTCTGCATCACTTGCCATCAGGGAAATACAAATCAAAACCACAATGAGATACCACCTCACACCAGTGAGAATGGGGAAAATTAACAAGGCAGGAAACCACAAATTTTGGAGAGGATATGGAGAAAAGGGAACCCTCTTACACTGTTGGTGGGAATGTGAACTGGTGCAGCCACTCTGGAAAACTGTGTGGAGGTTCCTGAAAGAGTTAAAAATAGACCTGCCCTACGACCCAGCAATTGAACTGCTGGGGATTTACCCCAAAGATACAGATGCAATGAAACGCTGGGACACCTGCACCCCGATGTTTCTAGCAGCAATGTCCACAATAGCCAAACTGTGGAAGGAGCCTCGGTGTCCATTGAAAGATGAAGGGATAAAGAAGATGTGGTTTATGTATACAATGGAATATTACTCAGCCATTAGAAATGACAAATACCCACCATTTGCTTCAACATGGATGGAACTGGAGGGTATTATGCTGAGTGAAGTAAGTCAATCAGAGAAGGACAAACATTATATGGTCTCATTCATTTGGGGAATATAAATAATAGTGAAAGGGAATAGAGGGGAAGGGAGAAGAAATGGGTAGGGAATATCAGAAAGGGAGACAGAACATGGAAGACTCCTAACTCTAGGAAATGAACTAGGGGTGGTGGAAGGGGAGGAGGGTGGGGGTGGGGGTGACTGGGTAGTGGGCACTGAGGGGGGCACTTGATAGGATGAGCACTGGGTGTTATTCTGTATGTTGGCAAATTGAACACCAATAAAAAATAAATTTATTATTTAAAAAAACACCTGCTTCATCGGGTTGCTATGAGAATTAAATGAGATCATACTGCAGAAATCTTAGTAGGATACCTAATAGAGTAATCCAGAGGATGACTGCTGAGATTCCAAATACAGAATGAAAGAGCAGCTCAGATCCACTCTTACCTAGCCACACTCCATCAGTCTTGAAATATGTATCAGGTACAGTTTTAAAGACTTAATGAAAATTTACTGCTAGCAATAATGACACAAATGATACACCATCCATGATGTGAATTCAGTGGCAAATGTGTATTAACATTTTGAGATCAGCCTGCCACATATACATTTGCTGCTTTCACTCATTGTCTCTTCCACCAAACCTACTATGCAGGAAAACCTCTGATACACAAAGCTGTTGGGAATTTGGTCTTTGTGGCTAGAGAGAGCTCTTTGAACTCCTGATTAGTTCAGAGATTTTAGGTCTGTAGCAGATTGGAGACCCTTACAAGGCTCAAATCATACTGCATTTTATTTGGTCGAGTAAGGTAAAACTAAGTAGAGCAGAGTGAGGGAAAGAAGAAAACAGAGCCTAATAGGTAATGACACACAGTGATGGTTAATTTTATATGTTATTGTGGTTATGCTATGGTGGTTATGCTATGGTGCCCAATAATTTGTTCAAGAACTAGTGTAGACATTACTGTGAATATATTTTTTAGATGTGAATAACATTTAAATTAGTAGGCTTTGAGTTAGGCAGATTACATTCCGTACTGTGGGTAGGCATCATCCAAACACTTGAAGGCCATTAGAGCAAAGACCAGTTTCCTTAGAAGGAATTCAGCCTCAAGACCGTGCCATAGAAACCTTGCCTGAATTTCTCATTTGCCTGTGCAATTTGGGCTCAAGACTATAACATCAATTCTTACCTGAATTTCTAGCCTGCAAGCTTGCCCTATAGATTTGAGACTTGCCAGACTCCACAATTGTGTGAGCCCATTTCCTCTTTTGAAATAACGATTTGATTAATTGATTGATTGAGAGCATGCAAGAGAAGGGGCAGAGGGAGAAGTAACACGTTTCTAGATAAAAGTTGTGGTTGTTTTTCCCTCCAAATTCTAATCTTCTCTTAAGGATAATACTTTCCTCTTAAATTATAGCCATTTACAGATTTTCTTAAAATCCATTCATGTGCTTTGGAAAGAAATCTAAAATTTGTGGTCTGTAAAGAAATACTAATGCTATAAAATTCGTGTTCATTCTGGGAGGCCTGAGACACTTTTTTTTTTTAAAGAAAATGTTAGAAGGGAACTAACATTTAGGAGTATGGCATAGAGTTGTTTGAAAAAATTAAGAGGTTGATCACTATGGATGTAGTCTGCATGTTTGCACACAATTCAATCAAGAATAAGCTGACCCAATTATCTAGACATAACTGTGCCAGTCTCTTTGGGTGCAGAAGCCTGTGTTCTCCTAAGAGAGACAAAGCTAAAACATACTACACATTTATAACAATATTTTTGGGTTCACAAAACTTTATGCTCAGATCCATAAATAAAATAATAGAGCAAAAAGTATCAAAAAAAAAAAGAGTTGAGCTGCTTGTTCAAGGCTGTAGGAGTGACCAGGGCAAGGCTCCACTGGTTTGCTTAAATTTCACACTGCTCTAGCCCTGCTCCTGTAGGTGCCATGGAGAACCATCTGAGAACCATTCAGAACTCACATTTTCTATTTCCTCATATTCTAGAACCCGTGGATTACATGTGTGTTATCCATAAAAAGCATTTGAGGCTAGCCCTAGAATTGCTGAAAAGATATACATATATACATAGACAAAAGAGTAACATTGAAATTTCAATTTCAGAAAATGTTAAATTAAAAAAAGAAATGGGCATTAAAGACTACATGTCACAAAAATCACAGGAAAATGATTATAAGGCTACAGAAATTCACAAGAGAAAATGCCAACATGACTGAACAAATCAAGACAGACTGTTGGGAAGCTGACTCTATCGGTCAGACTTGGATGGGAAGAGGACAAGAAGGGAACTGTCTAGGGGCAGCAAGAGCATGAGTACAAGTGCTAGAGCAGAGATGACAAACTGAGAAATTCGGAAACTTGAGAATTTTCCACATCTTTGAGTCCTGACTTCTTTTTGCTTTATACCTTCTTCAACTCATTTCTCTCTTCTTGCATTTTAGTATAAGCAGTCAGGAGGACACAATCTCCTTTAAAACTTTCCTGAGCAATCTACTCAGATAAATATCTGATTTTATTGTTTCCAAGTTCAAACTTCCACAAAATACTAGAACACTTGTTAAGCCAAGTTTCAGCCATTTTATGACAAGGTTCTCCTTTTTTATGGTTTCCAATAACATGTTCCTTATTTCCATTCTGAGATCTCACAGAAAGATCTTCAACATCCATGTTTCGAACAATCTGTTTCTGATTAGTTATGTATTCTCTAAGAAGATAGAGTCTCTCTCTGAAGTTCTTGCTTTTATTTCTGAACTCTTACCAGAATTACCTTCAGCATCTATTACTTCTACCAATAGTACCTTCACAGCAATGTGGGCTTTTCCCAGCATGGCCCTCCAAACTCCTACAGCCTTATTACCCCTTATCCAGTTCTAAAGCTGCTTTGACAGTTTTAGGTATTTGTCATAGTAGGACCCTACTTCTTGCTACCAAAATCAAAGGGGAAAATGAATGAAATGATCTTTTTAAAGATTTTTATTTAATTAAGAGGGAGCGAGAGAGAGCAGGGAAGGAGAGAGATAGACAAGGTATCCCAAGCAGACTCCCCACCCAGTGAGGAGCCCCATGTGGGGCTCCATCTCATGACCTGAGCCAAAATCAAGAATTGTATACTCACCCGACTGAGCTACCCAGGTGCCCCTGAAATGATCTTTATTGAAAAAATATAAATTGTATGAAGAGGAAAAAGATCTGATTAGTAATCGCAGAAAACATATAGGTGTCAAAAAAAGAAAAAAATATGAAAGTAAAAGAATAATCTCTAGAATGACCAAGGTTAAGGAATTAATAAACTGGAAAAAAGAACTGAGAATTTTACCCTGGATGCAGTATGAAGAGAAAAAGTGAAAAAGTTGTTCATATCGAGTGCTCTTTGAGAATCATTGTTTCATAATTTTTTAGTGGATTCTCGTAAAAGATACTAGAGGAATATTGGAATAAAGTGGTCAAAGACCTAATAGCTGAGAAATTTTAATATAAATAAAAATTGACACAGAGGATACTAAAATAAGATTTAAGAGTCTAACAAATCTTACTTAAGGAAGATAAAAGGAACCAGAAGAAATCTTTGATGAAACAAAAATGCAAAATACGGTGTGTCAGTATAACTCGAAATACACTATAATGACAGTAAATGTAATAGATTAAATCGCTTTAATAAATATCAGAAATTGTCAGTGTGGATATAAAAAAAAATCAATTATATGCTGCTTACAGGGGACACTGCTACACAAACAACCTAAAACAGAAAATTTAAAAAGGAAGAAAAAAAAAGAAATAGACTAAGCATATATGAAGCAAAAAAAAAAATTGCTAGTGCAACAATATCTGTCAAAGTAGAATATGAAGGGGAATCCCTGGGTGGCTCAGCAGTTTAGCGCCTGCCTTTGGCCCAGGGCGCGATTCTGGAATCCTAGGATCGAGTCCCGTGTCAGGCTCCCAGCATGGAGCCTGCTTCTCCCTCCTCCTGTGTCTCTGCCTCTCTCTCTCTCCCTCTCTCTCTCTCTCTCTCTCTCTCTCTGTCATAAATAAATAAATAAAATTTTTTAAAAAGTAGAATATGAAGTCAAAGCATTAATGTGAATAAAGCATATAAGCTATAATTCATGAAAAGGCTCTAGAAATTATAAATTTGTATGTGCCTAATAATATAGACTTAAACTATAAAATACCAAAAGCCAACAGCTACAAAAACTCAGAATTACAAAATAAAAGGGAAAAGCTCATAGAAGCATAATGGCAAAATTTAACACCTCTCTCAGAAGCTACACATTTGGAGAATATATAGAGAATTTGAGTAACATGTTTGACATAATTGTGAGTTTACATATCCTTGCACTCAAAAGAAAATACAACAGAGAATACACATTCTCCTAAAGCATGCATGCAACATTTTAAATATTTATAAAATTAACTGTATACTCTCAATCACAAAGAGTTATAGTTATTCAAACCGTATTATCTGATTACAATGCAGTTTAATTAGAAATTAACTATTACAACTAATAATTAAAATCCTACAGGTTAGAAAAATCTGAAAAAAAACACAAAAGCTTAAATAATGACTAGGTTAAAAAAGACTTCACAAGGAAAATCATAAACTGTAATGGTTTTATCAACAAACTAAAATATGAAAAATAAATTTGTGAGGTATAGCTAAAGCAATACTTAGAAGTTCTGAATAGTCTTAAATATATTTACTACAATCAGCTAGCATTTAATCCAAGAAGCTAGATGAAGAAATCAAAAGAGTAAGAAAGTTGAAGCAACAGAATTATAAAAACAAAACACAAAGAGCCTAGGAAAAACATTTATGGAGATGATTTAAAAAATCAATTTCTTTGAAAGCTAATAAACTAGGTAAGCCTCTAGAAAGTTTGACTAGATGTGCCCACACATAAATGTATCATCATATAATGGAATACTACTGTTCAGCCACTTGGACTGAGTGAACCAGATCATCAATACAGAGGAATCACAGATAAAATTGCTGAATGATCAGAAATTCTGTTTTTTAGGGACCTCTGGGTGACTCAGCGATTGAGCATCTGCCTGCCTTTGGCTCAGGGTGTGATCCTGGTCTGGGGATCGAGTCCCACATCTGGCTGCCTGTGAGGAGCCTGCTTCTCCCTCTGTCTGTGTCTCTGCCTCTCTATCGGTCTCTTATGAATAAATAGAAAATCTTAAAATTTCTGTCGTTTATTTACTTATTCATTAAACAGTGTTTTGTATGTTTACATATACAATTCAATGTGTGCGTTTGTGTGTGCATGGGTATGTGGTAGATATTTATATGATCAAGTTACCTACAACATGTTCTTCATTAGTATGAAGCACATGGTGAAGTGTAAGCATTTTGAAATCTTCCAAGAATTTAAATTGATGTATGTGTGCTGGGAGTTTCTTTCTTTCCCCTTTCTCCTAATCCTACTCTTTCCTTGCCCAGAGATAATTATTATCCTGAGGATGGTGTTGTTTTGTTTTGTTTTGTTTCCCAGCTAGTTTTATACTTTTACATTTTGTAAAACCTTCCATTCTAATAAAGCAGTTTCTCTTTATCCACTTTAAGAAATTACAATTTTCCTTTGACAATTCGGTTTTTCTACTTGTTTCTTTTATTTGACAAAGGAATGACTTCATTCTTTAAAAGAGCAAGCCAACTAAATTAATACTGACATTGAGGCCCAAGACTATGAAGAAACCAATTTGTTCATAGCACCAGTTATGCAATGGGTGAGTAAAACAAAACAAAACTGGAAAATAGTCACCATCCACTATAAATCTTCAGAGTATGTATTGGCCCATTTGACTAGCATAGAAAGAATTACAGAAAAATATAAAAGGCATTGTTCAGTGCTCTCTGAAAAAAAAAGTTGGTTTCTTGTACTAAGATATATTTCATTCACCAAATTCTTACATGTTGCTCATATAAATAAAAATTGAGTGATATATATATATATATATATATATATATATATATATATATATATAATTTTATTCATCATGGTAATTGATCCAGACCAGCTATTAGAATTAGTTTCCTTATATTGGTAGCCTCAGAGTAACTTTCTTTCTGGAATAAAGTAAGATAGTCATTCTAAGTACCTTTATTTTACTTTTAGAAATGTTTAACCTTAACTGTATCACTAAGTGCGTATTAACTAATGATTACACACATCTTACTCCCAGGTATGGTAAAGGCCAATATGGGAACACCTAATTGCCTGTCATTCATTCTAGATTACGCAATTAGATCCTTTTACACTTTATCAGAGTTCTCAGGATCTTTTCCTCAAAAATAGGAAATGAATTGCTGTTCTCAGAGATATTATGCTTGAGTATCCTGAGGGAAAATCTAACACTTATTAACTATTTCCCTATGTGAGAAATCTCTTCTCTGAGTCACAGTTGACAAATTAGTTCAGTTTCAGCTTTTCTATGCCTCCTTGTATTTCTATATCCTCTTCAATTTCTTTCTTTCTTTCTTTCTTTCTTTCTTTCTTTCTTTCTTTCTTTCTTTCTTTCTTCTTTCTTTCTTTCTTTCTTTCTTTCTTTCTTTCTTTCTTTCTTTCTTCTTTCTTTCTTTCTTTCTTTCTTTCTTTCTTTCTTTCTTTCTTTCTTTCTTCTTTCTTTCTTTCTCTTTCTTTCTTTCTTTCTTTCTTTCTTTCTTTTCTTTTCTTTTCTTTTCTTTTCTTTCTTTTCTTTTCTTTTCTTTTCTTTCTTCAATATCTTCTTTGGTTTAAAAACTCATAGCTGCATTGCCCAGCTATGTTTTTTGCCCCTTTTATTCTGGATTGTTGATATTTAAAAGAAATTTCATACAAACTTGCAATCATTCCCAAATATATCACACCAATATCACTTTTTTTGGTATAATGAATGAAAATAGTATATCCAAGCACATGTGAATCAGCCTGTGAAGTCATATCTAAAACAATTACTCAAACCTATGTCTTATTGTCACCCCCTAAAATTTCATGTGCTGTGTTCTACCTCTTGTTTTAAAACTTGCAGTTTTTACCAGTATCTATAAAATCTCTATACTCTTAGGAAAGTGAACATATTCATCTGTACATTTTTTTGAGTAGACATTTAGCCAGGCTTTAAAAGTAGTATAAAACTAACATAAGATACAGTTGTTTACCACAGGAGTTTGGATTTTCTGGATAATGTATGAGCACATCAGCATAATTCCTGATGGTCAAAGCAGCATATCAGCCAATGTCTAGTAGGGTCAAGTGCTCATGTTTTATAAAGAACAATTAAATTGATATCTGAAAGGCTTTGTGAAATTTCTTGGAGTGGAGAGCCCAAATGGCTAGCCTACTTAGTGTGTGGCAATGCAGAGTCCAAGAAGAGGTGAGAATTATAGTAGAAAAGTGAGTGTGATTTGTTCAAGAGCCAAGGAAATGTCTGAACCAGTTAAGTAAAGGATCTGCACTGGGAAAGAGCGAAGACAATACTAATTACTAGAGCAGGCTGCATTGTGGAGGATCTTAAAGACGACATTTTTTTTTTTTTCACGAAAAGAGGAAAAAAACCCAAAGATTTATTGAACTCCATTGATGGCTTCTTAGCAGGGAGTGGAATGTTAAACTATGACTTAAAATAAATTTAGAGAAATGTTTATTAATGTTTCAAGGCTCCTTAATTAACGGGGTCACTTCAAAAGGGTCAAATAATGACAAATAAATATGGGAAAAAACTGCGGCATTTGACTTCCAAAAGGAAAATATGAATTTCCCAAAACTATTTGACAAGGGAATCCTTTCAGGGAAAGGGAAAACAATGCATGGATCATATATTCTATATGCTCTGATACCAATCTCAGTCTATACACTGGGATATGTCAGAAATGTACAGTTCTGTAGTTCTAAGTAGCTCACTTGATGTCTAGTTTGATTCTCTGGTACTGGGAAATTGGTCGGTACTCCTGTTGCTGAGGCATCTCTCCATCTCAGTGGCTTTCTATTTCTTCCATACTATTCTGGGAATGATGGAAATACTTTTACTATCTGATCTGTCCATATTGAGGTATAAGAAACTGCGTGGACATAGAGGGCCCCATCTCTCTTAGACATGTCAGCTCGCTATTCTGTGAGGAATTTCTGCTTCCTGTTGGTTTCCATGCAGGAAAAGGTGCAGATATCCCATGTACTTACCTAGTGGTTTTGGGCTTTTCCCATGAGATTGCCACCTAAATCTTCGACTCTATGCCATGAATCATTTTTGTTTCCTAGAAAGCTAAATCTGTAAAACTCATAAGCAACAAAGAACTCCCTTTTCCTCCTATTCCCCTCTTGCTTCTATTCCATGAGGAGGAGATTTAGTTGCCTCTTAAGGCAGCTTAAGACAGGAAGAAGGATGAGGAAGGAATACCTGAGGTAAAAATGAGTTATTATTTCAAATATTCTTCCTACCGTACTTGGAATACCCTTTAGGAAATGCTAGAGTTCAGAACTGAGGATTAAAAGCCAGTGAAGAAGAGGATATGTGTAGTAGTGGTGCTGCCATGAGTTTTATGATGTGTGGTCTCAAGAAATAATGCCTCCTTGTCTTGTGAACCACCATCTTTGCACATCCTCTCCCACATTAACTCTTGAGAAGTCTCTCTTGCTTCTGGGAACTCTTCCTCCACCCTATGAAAGGAGGAGAAGCTACCTTATGGAAGACATGGGGACCAATTGAGAGCCAGCACCAATAGACACCTAGGTTAACTCCAGATGAGCTGCAGGCTAACTGCAAGTGCACAAGTGACCTCAGCTGAGACCAGACCTGCTCAGATGAGCCTCCACTGAAGTGTTATATGAATCATAACCAAATGAAATGGTTGTCTAACGTACTGAGTTATGGAATGATTTTTATTATCCACATAAAAATATACAACACAACACAATACAAAAGTATGTAATATGATAGATATGGTAGGCATTGAAGATAGAGGAGATATTTTGTGGGGAAATATCCTCAATATGAATATATGGGACCCAGGAAAAAAACTTTAAATGGAAATAGCTGGGTCTTGGAAGGGGTTCATTTTTCATTCATTGGAAAAATAAAGAAAAAGGAAGTGTCAAGTGTCATTATGGAGATTCCAGTCTTCAGTGACTTAATAAACTGTAGACATGTAGGTGGATGGTCCCATGCCAGATGGGGACTTGGTATCATTCTGCAGGTGTGCCTTTTTGGAAATCACTATCACTCTCACTGGCTTGGATTCAACAGGTGATTTTTCTGTTACTGATGAAAAAAACAAACAAACATGTGTCTTATATCAGAATACTATCAGACCTGACACTAGATTCATCTTAATTCATTAAGACATGAATTACACTATAGAAAAAAAATGAAGACATGTCAAAACTATGGAGGGTTGATGATATATGTCTCCAGGTTCTGAATCTAAACTCTGTTTTACAAAATTGGGTGTTGCTGGTTAGCTGCGATTAGCTAGACTCCAATAATACACTAGTCTCAGGGGAACTTCTCCTAGTTCTATTAACTGCTTTATTAGAAATGTATTTTACATCCATTATCTTATTTAATCTCTAGAACATTTCTAAGATTTAGACATTATTTTCATCCAAATTTTAGGGATGAATAAACTGATAGCAAGCTTGAGGTATAGGCCAAAGGTCATATAGCTGATAAATGGGGGGCACTGGAGTTTGTATTCTGGAGAGGTGGTTTGACATCAAGTCAAGTCCTTTTCTCTCAATGATGCTGATTCTTTTCAACTCATTTTTTTCTTTCCTTTTTAATAATACATTTATTTTTTATTGGTGTTCAATTTGCCAACATAAAGAATAACACCCAGTGCTCATCCCGTCAAGTGCCCCCCTCAGTGCCTGCCACCCAGTCACCCCCACCCCCTGCCCTCCTCCCCTTCCACCACCCCTAGTGCATTTCCCAGAGTTAGGAGTCTTCAACTCATTTTATTTTTTTATAGTAAATTTATTTTTTATTGGTGTTCAATTTACCAACATACAGAATAACACCCAGTGCTCATCCTGTCAAGTGCCCCCCCACAGTGCCCGTCACCCATTCACCCCCACCCCCCACCCTCCTCCCCTTCCACCACCCCTAGTGCGTTTCCCAGGGTTAGGAGTCTTTATGTTCTGTCTCACTTCAACTCATTTTAAAGAGCACTGGAATCCTGTGGTGCCTCAAGAGCCACTGAGCAAAAAGAGGAGGGAGGAGGAATAAAAGCCTCATGCTCGGGTTTCAACCAGAGCACATTTATATATTACAAATAGAAATTCACAATTATGTATTATATGCTTAACTACATATATAATATCATTTATATGTGGGATCCATTTAAAATTGTGTTTGAAAATATTCCCCAAAATGGTATCATTCCATGCTATCTCCTAATACTGCTAGAAACCTCTTGAAGTCTATGCTTTTATTGGTCTCCAACAGTGTGAAACGTCCCTTGACCTGTGAGCCAGCCTTCGGAAGAAGGAGCAGCTGAGAATCATTGCCCTGGGGATGCCCTGGGCTCCAGAACAGGGGTAAGTATCTGCCAGACCAATGGCAACCTTGCTGTCTGCTTCTGGCTAAAGCCAATTAAATTATTCACAGTACCTGCGGCCTTCTCATTGTTATCACAACTCATTGAATTCTCTCCCAAGAGAGAAGTGATGTCTACTCCAAATATCTTGAGGCAATTTTCAATCAAAAAGTGTACAAGACAAGCCTGTAATGCAAAAAGACCACAAAGGGGTGCTCTTTTTCATATGGCATAGCTATAAGTCACATTTTGTTTATAAATCTTGGATCTAACCATTAATATGAAAGACTTCTAAGAAGAATTCAGAGTTGATAAAATATAGAGAGACCAGAGTTCTCTAACAAAAATAACATAGAGTGATACTTTCTGGTGTACTTTGGGTACAGATTTGAAATAATTATCATCAGTGGGCTATAGTTCTAACTTTTGGCCTATTTTTAAAGCTAATATTGTGATACTAATAGTTACATCTTTAAAACTACAATAGTTTTCAAAGTAACCCAATTCATTAAAATTTACCTCTCTTTTAAAATTTTGTTTCCAGTAGATATTGGGTTGTAACCTCTGTATAATATCTTATTAAACTGTATAAAACATAGGCAAAACTTTATGAAATCCATTTCTTTTTTTAATAAATTAATTTTTATTGGTGTTCAATTTACCATCATACACAATAACACCCAGTTCTCATCCAATCAAGTGTCCCCCTCAGTGCCCGTCACCCATTCCCCTCCACCCCCCGCCCTCCTCCCCTTCCACCACCCCTAGTTCGTTTCCCAGAGTTAGGAGTCTTTATGTTCTGTCTCCCTTCCTGATATTTCCCACACATTTCTTCTCCCTTCCTTTATATTCCCTTTCACTATTATTCATATTCCCCAAATGAATGAGAACATACACTGTCCTTCTCTGATTAACCTACTGCACTCAGCATAATACACTCCAATTCCATCCACGTTGAAGCAAATGGTGGGTATTTGTCGTTTCTAATGACTGAGGAATATTCCATTGTATATATACATAAACCACATCTTCTTTATCCATTCATCTTTTGAGGGACACTGAGGCTCCTTCCACAGTTTGGCTATTGTGGACATTGCTGCTAGAAACATCGGGGTGCAGGTGTCCCAGCGTTTCATTGCATCTGTATCTTTGGGGTAAATCCCAGCAGTGCAATTGCTGGGTCGTAGGGCAGATCTATTTTTAACTCTTTGAGGAACTTCCACACAGTTTTCCAGAGTGGCTGCACCATTTCACATTCCCACCAACAGTGCAGGAGGGTCCCCCTTTCTCCACATCCTCTCCAACATTTGTGGTTTCCTGCTTTGTTAATTTTCCCCATTCTCACTGGTGTGAGGTGGTATCTCATTGTGGTTTTGATTTATCTTTCCCTGATGGCAAATGATACAGAGCACTTTCTCATCTGCATGTTTGCCATGTCTATGTCTTCCTCTGTGAGATTTCTGTTCATGTCTTTTACCCATTTCATGATTGGATTGTTTGTTTCTTTGCTGTGGAGTTTAATAAGTTCTTTATAGATCTTGGAAACTAGCCCTTTATCTGATACATCATTTGCAAATATTTTCTCCCATTCTGTAGGTTGTCTTTTAGTTTTGTTGACTGTATCCTTTGCTGTGCAAAAGCTTCTTATCTTGATGAAGTCCCAATAGTTCATTTTTGCTTTTGTGTCCTTTGCCTTCATGGATACATCTTGCAAGAAGTTACTGTGGCCGACTTCAAAAAGGGTGTTGCCTGTGTTCTCTAGGATTTTGATGGACTCTTGTCTCACATTTAGATCTCTCATCCATTTTGAGTTTACCTTTGTGTATGGTGAAAGAGAGTGGTCTAGTTTCATTCTTCTGCATGTGGATGTCCAATTTTCCCAGCACCATTTATTGAAGAGACTGTCTTTCTTCCAATGGATAGTCTTTCCTCCTTTATCGAATATTAGTTGACCATAAAGTTCAGGGTCCACTTCTGGATTGTCTATTCTGTTCCATTGATCTATGTGTCTGTTTCTGTGCCACTACCACACTGTCTTGATGACCACAGCTTTGTAGTCCAACCTGAAATCTGGCATTGTGATGCCCCCAGCTATGGTATTCTTTTTTACAATTCCCCTGGCTATTTGGGGTCTTTTCTGATTCCACACAAATCTTAAAATAATTTGTTCTAACTCTCTGAAGAAAGTCCATGGTATTTTGATAGGGATTGCATTAAACGTGTAAATTGCCCTGGGTAACATTGACATTTTCACAATATTAATTCTGCCAATCCATGAGCATGGACTATTTTTCCATCTCTTTGTGTCTTACTCAATTTCTTTCAGATGTGTTCTATCGTTTTGAGAGTATAGATCCTTTACCTCTTTGGTTAGGTTTCTTCCTAGGTATCTCATGCTTTTGGGTACAATTGTAAATGGGATTGACTCCTTAATTTCTCTTTCTTCAGTCTCATTGTTAGTGGATAGAAATGCCATTGATTTCTGGGCATTGATTTTGTATCCTGCCACACTACCAAATTCCTGTTTGAGTTCTAGCAATCTTGGGGTGGAGGCTTTTGGGTTTTCTATGTAGAGTATCATGTCATCGGCGAAGAGGGAGAGTTTGACTTCTTCTTTGCCAATTTGAATGCCTTTAATGTCTTTTTGTTGTCTGATTGCTGAGGCGAGGACTTCCAGTACTATGTTCAATAGCAGTGGTGAGAGTGGACATCCCTGTCTTGTTGCTGATCTTAGGGGAAAGGTTCCCAGTGCTTCCCCATTGAGAATGATATTTGCTGTGGGCTTTTCGTAGATGGCTTTTAAGATGTCGAGGAAAGTTCCCTCTATCCCAACCCTCTGAAGTGTTTTGATCAGGAATGGACGCTGTATTTTGTCAAATGCTTTCTCTGCATCTAATGAGAAGATCATATGGTTCTTGGTTTTTCTCTTGCTGATATGATGAATCACATTGTTTGTTTTACAACTGTTGAACCAGCCTTGTGTCGCGGGGATATATCCTACTTGGTCATGGTGAATAATTTTCTTAATGAACTATTGGCTAGTATCTTGTTGAGAATTTTTGCATCCACGTTCATCAGGGATATTGGTCTGTAATTCTCCTTTTTGGTGGGGTCTTTGTCTGGTTTCGGAATTAAGGTGATGCTGGCCTCATAGAACAAATTTGGAAGTACTCCATCTCTTTCTATCTTTCCAAAAAGCTTTAGTAGAATAGGTATGATTTCTTCTTTAAACGTTTGATAGAATTCCCCTGGGAAGCCATCTGGCCCTGGACTCGTGTCTTGGGAGGTTTTTGTTGACTGCTTCAATTTCCTCCCTGGTTATTGGCCTGTTCAGATTTTCTATTTCTTCCTGCTCCAGTTTTGGTAGTTTGTGGCTTTCCAGGAATGTGTCCATTTCTCCTAGATTGCCCAATTTACTGGCATAGAGCTGTTCATAATATGTTTTTAAAATCGTTTGTATTTCCTTGGTGTTGGTAGTGATCTCTCCTTTCTCATTCATGATTTTATTAATTTGAGTCTTCTCTCTCTTCTTTTTAATAAGGCTGGCTAATGGTTTATCTATCTTATTAATTCCTTCAAAGAACAAACTCCTCGTTCTGTTGATCTGTTCCTCAGTTCTTTTGGTCTCGATTTCATTTAGTTCTGCTCTAATTTTAATTAACGCTTCTTCTGCAGGGCGTGGGGTCCATTTGCTGCTTTTTCTCTAGCTCCTTTATGTGTAAGGTGAGCTTTTGTATTTGAGTTATTTTCAGTTTTTGAATGGATGCTTGTGTTGTGATGTATTTCCCCCTCAGGGCTGCTTTTGCTGCATCCCAAAGATTTTGAACGGTTGTATCTTCATTCTCATTAGTTTCCATGAATCTTTTTAATTCTTCCTTAATTTCCTGGTTGACCTTTTCATCTTTTAGCAGGATGTTCCTTAACCTCCACGTGTTTGTGGTCCTTCCAAACTTCTTGTTGTGATTAAGTTCTAATTTCAAGGCATTATGATCTGAGAATATACAGGGGACTATCCCGATCTTTTCGTATCGGATCAGACCCGATTTGTGACCCAGTATGTGTCTATTCTGGAGAAACTTCCATGTGCACTTGAGAAGAATGTGTATTCAGTTGAGTTTGGATGTAAAGTTCTATAGATATCTGTGAAATCCATCTGGTCCCATGTATCATTTAAAGCTCTCATTTCCTTGGAGATGTTGTGCTTAGAAGACCTATTGAGGGTAGAAAGAGCTAGATTGAAGTCACGAAGTTTAAGTGCATTATTATCTAAGTATTTCTTCACTTTGGTTATTAATTGATTTAAATATTTGGCAGCTCCCACATTCGGGGCATATATATTGAGGATTGTTAAGTCCTCTTGTTGGATAGATCCTTTGAGTATGATATAGGGTCCCTCTTCATCTCTCACTATAGTGTTCGGGGTAAATTTTAATTTATCTGATATGAGGATGGCTACCCGTGCTTTCTTTTGAGGAGCATTTGAATTGTAAATGGTTCTCCAACCTTTTATTTTCAGGTTGTAGGTGTCCTTCTGTCTAAAATGAGTCTCTTGTAGACAGCAAATAGACGGGTCCTGCTTCTTTATCCAGTCTGAAACCCTGCGCCTTTTGATGGGGTCATTAAGCCCGTTCACGTTCAGAGTTACTATTGACAGATATGAGTTTAGTGTCATCATGATATCTATTCAGTCCTTGTTTTTGTGGATTGTTCCACTGAACTTCTTCTTAAAGGGGAATATTAAGAGTCCCCCTTAAAATTTCTTGCAGAGCTGGTTTGGAGGTCACATATTCTCTCAGTTCCTGCCTGTCTTGGAAGCTCTTTATCTCTCCTTCCATTTTGAATGAGAGCCTTGCTAGATAAAGTATTCTTGGTTGCATGTTCTTCTCATTTAGGACCCTGAATATATCCTGCCAGCCCTTTCTGGCCTTCCAGGTGTCTGTGGAGAGGTCTGCTGTCACCCTAATATTCCTTCCATAAAAGTCAGGGTTTTCTTGTCTCTTGCTGCTTTAAGGATCTTCTCTTTATCTTTGGAATTTGCAAGCTTAACTATTAAATGTCGAGGTGTTGAACGGTTTTTTTTTATTTTAGTGGGGGGGGGGTGTCTCTCTATTTCCTGGATCTGAATGCCTGTTTCCATTCCCAGATTAGGAAAGTTTTCAGCTAGGATTTGTTCAAATACATATTCTGGACCTCTGTTTCTTATGGCGCCCTCAGGAATCCCAATTAAACGTAGGTTTTTCTTCCTCAGGCTGTCGTTTATTTCCCTTAATCTGTCTTCATGGTCTGTTAATTGTCCGTCACTTTTTTCCTCACTTTCCGTCTTTGCCATCATCTTGTCTTCTGTCACTCACTCGTTCTTCCACTTCGTTAACCCTCGTCGTTAGGACTTCTAGCGTGAATTGCATCTCATTGAATTGATTTTTAATTTCTGCCTGATTGGATCTAAATTCTGCAGTCATGAAGTCCCTTGAGTCCTTTATGCTTTTTTCTAGAGCCACTAGTAACTGTATAATAGTGCTTCTGAATTGGCTTTCTGACATTGAATTGTAATCCAGATTTTGTAACTCTGTTGGAGAGAGGAGTGTTTCTGATTCTTTCTTATGAGGTGAGGTTTTCCTTCTAGTCATTTTGCTCAGTGCAGAGTGGCCAAAAACAAGTTGTATTGGGAAAAGGAGAAAAAGAGAGAGAGAGAAGGAAAAAAAAGAGAAAAAGGAAAAAGAGAAAGGAGAAAAAAAGGGAAAAAAGAAAAAGAGAAAGAAAAAGAAAGAAAGGTGAAAAAAAGGGGTGGGGGAAGCAATCAGAAATCAAAAAGAGAGAAAAAAAACACAAAACAAAACAAAAAATACAAAAAACACGGGGGAGTATCTTCTGATTCTGTATCCTTTAAGTCCCTTGACTTCCCCTGGAACTGGTCCTTCTAGCTGGTGTTCTGGGGGAGGGGCCTGTTGTGCTGATTTTCAGGTGTTAGCACTTGGGGGAGCTGCTCTGCCCCCTGCCTGGTGCAGGGCTCAGTGGGGGTTGTTTACCCGTGAGGCCCCAGGAGGAACAGCCACAGTGGGGTGGCAGCTCAGGAAACCTGGATTCAGCCCCCACAGTAACTCCGGGGCTCTCCGTCTGCAGGGCCTGGAGGCTCCGGGGCAGGGCCGCTGATCTGCTCAGCTCCTGGCAGGAGCGTCCTTGCTCTCCTGGGCCCTCCCGGCCTCTTCCTGTCCCTGGGGGAGGCCGGATTCTGGGCTGTGTCCCGGCGCCCTGTGCTTTGGTGCCTGCGCCGTTGGATTTGCGCTCCAAGCCATGCAGCCCCCTCCACGGAGCCGCCCCCCGAGACCCTCTGAGCTGCTCCGGTCCCGCCGTGTTTGCTACAGCCCTTAGGGATCTCTGCGCACTCTCCTTGGTGCGCCACAGGTGCCTGTTTGTGTCCCAGGGAGCCCGAGAGCATCCCCGCCTTCCTGGGTCCTGCTCTAACTCCCTAAGGGTGCCTTTCCACGGGGAAGGTTGGTGCAGCTCCTGCTTCTCCGGGACGGGGCTCTCCTGTCCTGGGGACACTCGCCCTGGCCTCAGCCCGGCTGCTCGCGGGGCCCCTCCCTCTTGGAGGCCTTTTGTTTCTTTATTTCTTTTTCCCCGTCTTCCTACCTTGAGAGAAGCGTGAACTCTTCTCACTGTAGCATTCCAGCTGGTCTCTCTTTAAATCTTAGGCAGAATTCGTACATTTTCAGATTGATTTGAAGGTTATCTAGGTAATTTGGTGGGGACAGGATATTGGGGACCCTACTCTTCCGCCATCTTGCCCCTCCTCCATGAAATCCATTTCTTAAATGAGGAAGTATCTGAGTTGGAAAGTGGAGAATCTTGTGGGGTTTTTGTTTTTTATTTTGTTTTGTTTTGTTTTTGTTTTTGTTTTTGAGGAAAAACTCACATGGCTGGAGAGAACTGGAGAGAAAACATGTCTGTCTGTATAACTGCAGTCCCTCCTTATGTCTTGCTTTGCCTAATGCTGGCTCTCGTCGTGAGCTTGGGGTAAAGCTGTCATCTTATTAGACAGTGTTATGACCAGAGGAGCTCATTGTGTTATGAGGAAGCCATGAGTTTGCCTATGTTTACAAGCTCCACCCCCCATCAAAGATCAGGTTGAGAGTTGAACCTTGGCTTGTCAAACTCCAGAGCCCTGGTTCTTTTCTATCTTATCACACCACTCTTCTCTCTCTTTTGTGTAGTCAGTCTAGTATGTAATCTCCTGGACAGGAAGAAAGCGACTCAACTGCTCTCTGTTTCACACTTTAACAACACCCCTTCCCATATTCCACCAGAGTAGGATAATGAACTCTGCCATTCTAAGGAAGCCTATGAGGATGCGCACTTTTCAGAACTGAACCAGTTTACTACTACACATTTCAGATTCAAAGCATGGATTCTAAACCCCAAGGGACACAAATGAGAACTCTCTTACCTTTTTAATAAAGTTGTTTATCAATTCAAAGCTGGAGGAATTAGGTGGACAAAGAATGCATGGGGCTCTACTCTCTGATAAATTAAAAGCTGTCATCTGATTGGATGGGGATTGTTGCTCAATGTTGTATAACACTCCAAAAAGGCATCACAAGAGAACAGCATTCGCTTTTGGCAGCTGGGCTAGAAGCCTAAAGTCAGAAAGATGCACTTTTGAATAAGGCAAGTCATTGCACTTAGGAAGCTGGAAGTATAGAGACGGAGAACAGAGAATATCATTCTAGATCTAGTACACAACGCGTTGTAGCAGAGTTCCAGGCATTAATGTATACAAAAAAAAGTTACACTGAATTCAATTTCTGAGCCAACCCACTCCGGTTAAAGGTTTGATAAGCTTATGGTTATACTTCTGGCTACTGATGCTCTAGCATCTCCCTTAGGCCACTGAGTTTTGTCTACCAGTTTCATATATTCAGATTGTGTACAATGGTAAAGGATTCTACATTAATAAGGTCAGGTGAAGAGCAAAAATAGCCATAACACATGCCTGTATTCTGAAACATGCCTCCATGGGTATGTAGAATTGAAACTCTTTGGCATTGATCATTATTTTAGTGGACAGAGTGGCAAAAATTAAGCCAATATTTTCCTAATAGTATATTGGCTATACTTCAGATACATGACCAGAGTCGAGTAATTATAGCATCATTACCTTTGGGCTACATTTATTTTCTCCTCCTCAGTCGATTCATCAATAACACCAAGCCATTTATCATAGAGGTCAAATGAAAACATACCTCCTTGGATATTTTGAAAAAAATCCTTATGGTTATAAAAAATATAAACACACAATAGAAAATATATGTTGGAAGTATTACAGAGAAAACAGTTGAAAACTTCAGTTAAGTCCCTACTTCCTTCATAGATACCCAAACTGTGTCCCACACGGAGCTCAGCTCTGACTCTCCATTGATGTGCACATTCGAAAGCAGGTGTAGATTTTCTCCAACAAAAACAAAAGCTTCAAAGCAGAGCCTAGGCTTTAGTGGAAATAAAGACAAAGCTCCGTTCTATCATATGGCACTTACTCTTTTGTGTGCTTTTTTGCAAACTACTACAAAAGCTGCTCTCATAATTGCCTCACTCTTCCTTTCCTTTACTGTATAAAATAGACAGTCTAATGGCAAACTCATGATGGTCCTGAGGATATATTAATTTCTAGTGGAGACCAATTATCCAGATAGTTTGACATGATACTATTCAGGCCAAGGTTGCAGAGACTGATTCTCCACAAAGATTAGACAGCTTTTAGAAGGGAAAACTTTAGAAAGGTCTAAGAACCTATGCACACGTGGACACCATATAATCTGTGCTTGTAACATGGAAATAGAAAGGACCCTACTAAGTCTTGGTAGAAAAGTCAATTCCATGTGTGCACATTAAAGAGGACAACACTTATCCTGCGATTCGGGTACGTAATGTATCATCACTCTTTCCCCTGTCTCTTGATGGCTATATATATTTTTTAACTGGTGTGTTTTACTGTTGCCCAGTGTAGTAGTGGTCAGGGACTATTGCTATTTATCATATAGTTGAACAGTAATGGGGGACAAGGAAATTCCAAAGGTGAAAAAGAAGGATGAAATATGACCTTGATTCTAAGAGTGTCATCATTACTGCATTAACATACCTTTGTTTAGAGCTTTTAGGTTCCAAGGTAGATGGATTAAATTGTTCTAATTCTCACTTCTTTCTCCATTTCCCTTTCAGAAATAGAGCTGGATATCTGTGATTTAGCTGTATAATTTCGAAACTAATCTATTTCTTGGTTGATCTATTGAATTTTCAGAATTCCAAACTACTTTTGTCTGTTGCACCTACTCCAAAAGTTAGATTTATCAAAAGAGGCATGTAGCAAGAGCTGGTTACCATGTTGTTATAACCTTGCGTGGTGGGCTAGACATCACAAATATTAACCAAAGGATGCTTAGGATATGGTGAAAGGAGGCACAATTGGCAAAATCCTTCCTCAATATAAACACACAATAGAAAATATATGTTGGAAGTATTACAGAGAAAACAGTTGAAAACTTCAGTTTAAGTCCCCTACTTCCTTCATAGATACCCAAACTGTGTCCCACACGGAGCTCAGCTCTGACTCTCCATGATGTGCACATTCGAAAGCAGGTGTAGATTTTCTCCAACAAAAACAAAAGCTTCAAAGCAGAGCCTAGGCTTTAGTGGAAATAAAGACAAAGCTCCGTTCTATCATATGGCACTTACTCTTTTGTGTGCTTTTTTGCAAACTACTACAAAAGCTGCTCTCATAATTGCCTCACTCTTCCTTTCCTTTACTGTATAAAATAGACAGTCTAATGGCAAACTCATGATGGTCCTGAGGATATATTAATTTCTAGTGGAGACCAATTATCCAGATAGTTTGACATGATACTATTCAGGCCAAGGTTGCAGAGACTGATTCTCCACAAAGATTAGACAGCTTTTAGAAGGGAAAACTTTAGAAAGGTCTAAGAACCTATGCACACGTGGACACCATATAATCTGTGCTTGTAACATGGAAATAGAAAGGACCCTACTAAGTCTTGGTAGAAAAGTCAATTCCATGTGTGCACATTAAAGAGGACAACACTTATCCTGCGATTCGGGTACGTAATGTATCATCACTCTTTCCCCTGTCTCTTGATGGCTATATATATTTTTTAACTGGTGTGTTTTACTGTTGCCCAGTGTAGTAGTGGTCAGGGACTATTGCTATTTATCATATAGTTGAACAGTAATGGGGGACAAGGAAATTCCAAAGGTGAAAAAGAAGGATGAAATATGACCTTGATTCTAAGAGTGTCATCATTACTGCATTAACATACCTTTGTTTAGAGCTTTTAGGTTCCAAGGTAGATGGATTAAATTGTTCTAATTCTCACTTCTTTCTCCATTTCCCTTTCAGAAATAGAGCTGGATATCTGTGATTTAGCTGTATAATTTCGAAACTAATCTATTTCTTGGTTGATCTATTGAATTTTCAGAATTCCAAACTACTTTTGTCTGTTGCACCTACTCCAAAAGTTAGATTTATCAAAAGAGGCATGTAGCAAGAGCTGGTTACCATGTTGTTATAACCTTGCGTGGTGGGCTAGACATCACAAATATTAACCAAAGGATGCTTAGGATATGGTGAAAGGAGGCACAATTGGCAAAATCCTTCCTCCATGACTTACAAAGTATAAGGCATTAAGAAACAGGAGAGAATGATGGTTAAGAATGATTTGGTCACCTCACTGAGCCTTTTTGGATTCCTCATAAAGTAAATATTTGCTTACTATTGTAAACTTCTATACCAATTTTCAAATGTTTCATATTATTTTCCTTTTGGAAACTGCCTTCATTAGGAGGGTGGTGAGGAAGTCATCAAAAGCAGGATGTCACTTACTCTTTTGTGTGCTTTTTTGCAAACTACTACAAAAGCTGCTCTCATAATTGCCTCACTCTTCCTTTCCTTTACTGTATAAAATAGACAGTCTAATGGCAAACTCATGATGGTCCTGAGGATATATTAATTTCTAGTGGAGACCAATTATCCAGATAGTTTGACATGATACTATTCAGGCCAAGGTTGCAGAGACTGATTCTCCACAAAGATTAGACAGCTTTTAGAAGGGAAAACTTTAGAAAGGTCTAAGAACCTATGCACACGTGGACACCATATAATCTGTGCTTGTAACATGGAAATAGAAAGGACCCTACTAAGTCTTGGTAGAAAAGTCAATTCCATGTGTGCACATTAAAGAGGACAACACTTATCCTGCGATTCGGGTACGTAATGTATCATCACTCTTTCCCCTGTCTCTTGATGGCTATATATATTTTTTAACTGGTGTGTTTTACTGTTGCCCAGTGTAGTAGTGGTCAGGGACTATTGCTATTTATCATATAGTTGAACAGTAATGGGGGACAAGGAAATTCCAAAGGTGAAAAGAAGGATGAAATATGACCTTGATTCTAAGAGTGTCATCATTACTGCATTAACATACCTTTGTTTAGAGCTTTTAGGTTCCAAGGTAGATGGATTAAATTGTTCTAATTCTCACTTCTTTCTCCATTTCCCTTTCAGAAATAGAGCTGGATATCTGTGATTTAGCTGTATAATTTCGAAACTAATCTATTTCTTGGTTGATCTATTGAATTTTCAGAATTCCAAACTACTTTTGTCTGTTGCACCTACTCCAAAAGTTAGATTTATCAAAAGAGGCATGTAGCAAGAGCTGGTTACCATGTTGTTATAACCTTGCGTGGTGGGCTAGACATCACAAATATTAACCAAAGGATGCTTAGGATATGGTGAAAGGAGGCACAATTGGCAAAATCCTTCCTCCATGACTTACAAAGTATAAGGCATTAAGAAACAGGAGAGAATGATGGTTAAGAATGATTTGGTCACCTCACTGAGCCTTTTTGGATTCCTCATAAAGTAAATATTTGCTTACTATTGTAAACTTCTATACCAATTTTCAAATGTTTCATATTATTTTCCTTTTGGAAACTGCCTTCATTAGGAGGGTGGTGAGGAAGTCATCAAAAGCAGGATGTTTGCTTTGGTAAACATTATGTATGTGCCAGTGGATATTTTGAAATTTATTATTATTACTAGTAGTCATATTAGTATTAGTATTTTTAAGGGGTCTTCAGGTGGGCGGTGTGTGGTGAAAACAAAGTATTTCTAATCTATGTGGCTTTTAATCCCTACAGTAGCTTCCTTAAATTTTCATTTCATGAAGTGTTTTCCAGTGTGTCAAGTTCTTAATCAGTTATGCCTATGATGGTTCTTGGGAAATCTTAATGAAAGACACCAATCAAACCTTGAGTTACTCATGTGTGGATAAGGCTAGAACTTTCCCGACCTTTAAAACAGATGCTACCACAATAACATTCACTGTCAAAGTTCACTCTGTCCCCAGAATTTAGTTTCCTTTATGATTCCGTATGCATTTATATGGGCTGATTTTCTGAAGATGCCTTCTGTGAGTGGTCCTTTCTGATTGATAAGAAAGCATATCCTGTAGGAAAAAAGAAGGGTATATGGCATGTCATATGCCAATCCCAGAGCAAAAGCTTGCTTCCTTTGGGAAAGAGGTAGGGAATGTGATGGTATACGGTTTTAGAGCTGGAAAGACTAAAGTCAATTTAGATTCTGTAGTCAATGTCTCTCTATAGTTTCTACCCAAAAGTCCACCTTACACTCATACACTGAAACATTGTAATCACTTACTTTAATCAGATTTTTTCATTGAATTTACCCTTTTAAACAAACTTCCATGTTTCAAGGCCTTTGTGGAATCCTCGCCTGTCTCCTACTTTACCAGTCTTTTCTCCTTATTCCCTTCCATAGATGCTCTTCCCCCAAGTATGGAATACTTTTTGCCATACTCATTTCCCATTTGTTGATTCCCCTTAAGTGATTACATCCTCCATTCCTACTACCTCTATTTCCTTTCCTTTTCAAACCAAGCTCAAATGCTCTCTTATTCTCTTATTATATTCCCTTCATGAGTCTTTCACTGTCCTTTGATCTATCTTCATGTCCTCTCCCTGTGGTGTAGAACGATAATAAGGGCTGGAGTCAGAAAGACCAAGGGATCGGAAACCTATTATGCTTCTTATTGTGTGACCTGGGGCACATGCAAACTGTTCTGAAACCTTTCTAACTTTCTAACTCATTTGTAAAGTGTGGAGGACAGTAGTTCTAGCTACCCCCTAAAACTGCTGTGATGCAAGGACTGGGGTAGTAGGTAGCATGTAACTAACATGGTAAATTTCTCCACATCTAGCATAACATTCCCAAATCTAGTGTAGTCCTTGCAGAGGTACTGGGTATTCAGTAAATTTCCACACTAACAATTCAGTACACCAATTTGAGATAACACAGGCCAAACTCTGTGGCTTTCATTAAGCATATTCTGTTAGAATTAATGGACTCATATTTGCCACAGGATGCATCTTTATGCTTAGGTAAGATGTTTTCTAGTGTTAGATTAAGTAGACTCAGTTGAAGGAGACCTGAGACTACTGTGAATTCAGGAAGACAATGGCAGAATGTGAAGATGATTCATGCACACAGAGTCCATTTTGACTGATCTTAACAGGCCTACATGGGTCTCTGTGCAAACAAGTGGAATGGACAAAAAGTTGTCCTGCTGTATTGGCCTCATGACTCTGCAGTGGCTAAATCAAATGACACTATCAATGCTCCTCAGCCACAGCCAGGGGCTGTCTAATAATTTCCACATTTGAGGGTAGGTTTGTATGAAAACACTTGGCCTCTCCAAGTTCCTTCTCCTCAGGAAGGCAATAAAAGACCAAACTGAGACCTACCAGAATTGGAAAGGGCAAGTTGTCATTATCACAGATATCTGTGAGGGAAACTCCAAAGAGCTGTCCTGGTTTTGCAGATGGTGCAGTTGTGCACTGGTTGTTCTGGCAAGTGCCAGCACACCGCCAAAATGCCGAGTTTCTGAAAGCACTGCTTTTCATGGTCTTGTGGCCTGTATCTAAGGAAGACGGTTGATTAGTGTATTTTAATTCACTTAGCCTTATTTTCACCATGGCCATTATACAGCATGTCATCTAGTGTAAATGTCCCCAGGATGATTAATTAATGGGGTCACTTCAAAAGGGTCAAGTAATGTCAAATAAATATGGAAAAAAATTGGGGCATTTGACTTTCAAAGGGAAAGTATGAATTTTCCAAACCTATTTGACAGGGGAACTCTTTCTGGGAATGGGAAAACAATCCTTGGATCGTATATTCTATATGCACTGATAGCAATCTCTGTCTATACACTGGCATATGTAAGAAATGTACAATTCTGTAGTTCTAAATAGCTCACTTGATGTCTAGTTTGATAATCTGTTCCAAGATTGCTGGAGATTTAGGATTTCTTAATTGCCCTCATGAGTGTGTCTATGTTCTAGAGTCTTTTGGTGCTGTGGAGGCTGTAAAATAGTGAAGTGGCACTTATCTGATTGCTCTGTGTCATTGATGTATACTAATAGCCGCTGAGGTGTCCAAACTGCTATCTGACCATGGGAAATTGGTCTGTGTGACTGTTGCTGAGGCATGTCTTTCAATCGCAGTGGCTCTCTATTTCTTCCATACTATTCTGGGACTGATCGAAATACATTTACTAACTGATCTGTTCCATGTTGAGGTATAAGGAATTCTGCATGGACATAGAGGGCCATCTTTCTTAGACATGTCAGCTCGCTATTCTGTGAGGAATTTCTGCTTCCTTTTGGTTTCCATCCAGGAAATGGTGCAGATATCCCATGTACCTACCTAGTGGGTTTGGGCTTTTCCTGTGAGATTGCCACAGAAACCTTTTACTCTATGCCATGATCATTTTTGTTTCCTAGAAAGTTAATCTGTAAAACTGATAAGCAACATGGACCTCCCTTTTCCTAATATTCTCCTGTTGCTTTATTCCCTGAGAATGTGATTAGTTGCCTAAGGCAGCTTAAGACAGGAAGATGGATGAGGGAAAGACCTGCGGTAAGAAATGAGTTTTTATTTCTAAGACATTTCCAACCATACTTGGAATATCCCTTAGGAAATTCTGGGGTACAGAACTGAGGATTAAAAGGCAGTAAAGGAAAGGATATGTGTAGTAGTGGTGCTGCCGTGAGTTTTATGATGTGTGCTCTCAAGTAATAATGCCTCCTTGTCTTGTGAACCACCATCTTTGGCATGGTCCTTTGCACATCCTCTCCCACATTAACTCTTGAGAAGTCTCTCTTGCTTCTGGGAGCTCTTCCTCCACCTTATGAAAAGAGGAGAAGCTACCTTATGGAAGACATAGGGAGCAACTGAGTTCCAGCACCAATAGACAGACACCTATGTTAGCTCCAGATGAGCTCCAGGCTAACTGCAAGTGCACAAGTGACCTCAACTGAGACCAGAACTGCTCAGATGAGCCTCCACTGAAGTGTTATATGAATCAGAACCAAATTAAATGGTTGTCTTACCTACTGAGTTACGGAATCATTTTTATTATCCATGTAAAAATATACAGCACAACACAACACAGTACAATACAATACAAAAAGTATGTAATAGGATATGGTAGGCATTGAAGATAGAGAAGATATTTTGTGGGAAGTTTTCCTCAATATCAATATA
Source organism: Vulpes lagopus (assembly GCF_018345385.1). Lineage (NCBI taxonomy): Eukaryota > Metazoa > Chordata > Mammalia > Carnivora > Canidae > Vulpes > Vulpes lagopus. Next base: position 74,233,558 of record NC_054829.1, read on the forward strand.
TGGGACCAAGGAAAAAAATTTAAATGGAAATAGCAGGGTCTTGGAAGGGGCTCGTTTATCATCACTGGAAAAATAAAGAAAGAGGAAGTGTCAAGTGCCGTTAGGGAGTATCCAGTCTTCAGTGACTTAGTAAACTGTAGACATATAGGTGGATGGACCCATGCCAGATCGGGATTTGGTATCATTGGGCAGTTGTGCCTTTTTGAAATTTACTGTTCTTCTTACTGGCTGGATTCAACAGTTTGTTTTTCTGTCACAGATGAAATGAAAAACAAACACTTGATTTATACCAGTGAATTCTCAGACATGACACTAGACTCATCTTAATTCCTGATGACATGGATTACCCTAAAGATTACCTCAACACAATGTGGTATATGTCGTAAAAAGAAGACATATCAAAACTATGGAGGAATCGATGATATGGGTCTCCAGGTTCTGAATCTAAACTCTGTTTTATAAAATGTGGTGTTGCCAGTGAGCTGTGTTTAACTAGGCTCCAATAATACTAACACTAGTCTCAGGGGAACTTCTCCTAGTTCTATTAGTTGGCTTTTTAGAAATGTGTTTTACATCCTTTATCTTATTGAATCTTGACAAAATTTCTAAGATTTGGACATTATGTTTTTCCACATTTTGGGCATAAATAAAGTGATACTGAGCTGGACTAATTGGCCAGAGGTCATATAGCTGACAAATGGGGGCACTGGAGTTTGTACTCTGGAGAGGTGGTTTGACATCAAGTCAAGTCCTTTTCTATCAGTGTTGCTGGTTCTTTTCAACTCATTTTAAAGAGCACTGAATTTCTGAATGCCTCATGAGCCACTGAGGAAAAAGAGGAGGGAGGAGGAATAAAAGCCCCATGCTCTGGTTTCAACCAGAGCACATTTATATATTATAAATTGAAATACACAGTTATGTATTATATGCTTAACAACATATATAATATAATATATATGTGGGATCCATTTAAAATTGTGCTCAAAAAAATTCCCTAAAACTGTATCATTCCATGCTATCTCCTAATACTGCTAGAAACTTCTTGAAGTTTCTATGCTTTTATTGGTCTCCAACAGTGTGAAACCTCCCTTGACCTGTGAGCCAGCCTTCGGAAGAAGGAGCAGCTGAGAATCATTGCCCTGGGGATGCCCTGGGCTCCAGAACAGGGGTAAGTATCTGCCAGACCAATGGCAACCTTGCTGTCTGCTTCTGGCTAAAGCCAATTAAATTATTCACAGTACCTGCGGCCTTCTCATTGTTATCACAACTCATTGAATTCTCTCCCAAGAGAGAAGTGATGTCTACTCCAAATATCTTGAGGCAATTTTCAATCAAAAAGTGTACAAGAGAAACCTGTAATGAAAAGGACCACAAAGGGGTGCTCTTTTTCATATGGCATAGCTATAAGTCACATTTTGTTTATAAATCTTGGATCTAACCAATAATGTGAAAGACTTCTAAGAAGAATGCAGAGTTAATAAAAATATACAGAAAGCAGAGTTCCCAAAGAAAAATAACATAGAGTGATACTTTCCGTTGTACTTTGGGTATAGATTTTAAAGTAGTACTAGTTAGTGGGCTAAAGTTATAATTTGTGGCCTAGTTTAATAGCTAACATTGTGATACCTATGGTTACATCATTAAAACTAAGATAGTTTTCGAAGTAACCTAATTTGTTAAACTTTACTTATTTTTTAAAATTTTGTTTCCAATACATATTGGGTTATAACTTCTGTATAATATCTAATTAAAATGTATAAAGCATAGAGAAAAACTTATGAAATCAATTTCTTAAATGAGGAAGTATCTTAGTGGAATTTGGAGATTCCTGAGGGTTTCTTTGTATTTGTTTTTTGTATTTTGTTTTTTTTTTTTTGAGGAAAAACTCACATGGCTGGAGAGAAAACATGTCTGTCTGTATAACTGCAGTCCCTCCTCATGTCTTCCTTTGTCTAATGCTGTCTCTCGGCATGTACTTGGGGAAAAGCAGTCATCTTATTAGACATGTGTGGCTCCATTAGGATGTTCTGGAATATTCTACTAGTTTCTGTCTGATGTGACAGAGGCAAAACAGTAGCCATGTATTTTTCTAAATGAGCCACAACTTACAGAGGAAGGTCAATGTGTTTGGAGCCATGGGTACTCATAGTGCCCGATCCACCTAGGATGTGCCAGTACTGACTAGAGGACCTAGGTGTTGTTACCATTGTGTTATCAGGAATCCATGGCTTTGCCCAAAATCCATGGCTTTTGCCTTTACAAGCTCCCCCACCCCTCAAAGATCAGGCTGAGAGTTTAACCTTGGCATGTCAAACTCCAAAGCCCAGGTTCTTTTCAATCATATCACACCACTCTTCTCTCTTGTTTATTTAGGTAGTGTAGTATTGAACCTCCTGGATGGGAAGAAAGCGACTCAACTGCTCTGCGTTTCACACTTTAACAACATCCCTTCCCATATTCCACCAGAGTAGGATAACGAACTCTGCCATTCCAAGGAAGCCTATGAAGTTGTGCACATTTCAGAACTGATCCATCCAGTTCACTACTACACATTTCAGATTCAAAGCATGGATTCTAAACCTCAAGGGACACAAATGAGAGCTCTCTTACCTTTTTTATAAAGTTGTTTATCAATTCAAAGCTGGAGGAATTAGGTGGACAAAGAATGCATGGCGCTATACTCTCTGATAAATTATAAGCTGTCATCTGATTGGATGAGGATTGTTGCTCAATATTGTATAACACTCCAAAAAGGCATCACAAGAGAACAACATTCGCTTTTGGCAGCTGGGCTAGAAGCCTAAAGTCAGAAAGATGCACTTTTGAATAAGGCAAGTCTTTGCACTGAGGAAGCTGGAAGTATAGAGATGGAGAACAGAGGACATCTTTCTAGATCTAGTTCACAACCTGCTGTAGCAGAGTTCCAGGCATGAATGTATACAAAAATGTTTCACCGAATTCGATTTCTGAGCTAACCCACTCTCGTTAAATGTTTGACAAATGTAAGATTATACCATGGGCTGTTGATGCTCTAGGATCTCTCTTAGGCCACTGAATTTTGTCTACCAGCTTCATATATTCAGAAGGTGTACAATGGCTAAGGAGTCCACATTAATAATGCTCTTCAGGCGAAGAGCATTAATAGCCATAAGGCATGCCTGTATTCTGAAACATGCGTCCATGGGTCTGAAGAATTGAAACTCTTTGGCTTTGATCATTACTGTAGTGAACAAAGTGGCAAATGTAAGCCAATATTTTCCTAAAAGTATATTGCCTGTATTTCTGAGACATGACCAGAGTAGAGTAATTATTGCATCATTACCTCTGGGCTGCATTTATTTTCTCCTCCTCAGTCACTTCATCAAAAACACCAAGCCATTTATCCTAGAGGTCAGATAAAAGTAAACTTCCTTGGATATTTAGAAGAAAATACTATGTAGATAACAAAAATACACACACACACACACACACACACACACACACACACATATTGGAAATATTACAGAGAAAACACTTAGTTGAAAACTTCAGTTAAGTCCCTACTTCTTTCATAGATACCCAAACTGTGACCCACACGGAGCTCAGCTCTGACTCTCCATCGATGTGCACATGCGAAAGAAGGTGTGTGGATTTTCTCCAACAAAAACGAAAGCCTCAAAGCAGAGCCTAAGCTTTAGTGGAAATGAAGACAAAGCTCCGTTCTATCATATGGCACTTACTCTTTTGTGTGCTTTTTTGCAAACTACTAAAAAAATACTCTCATAATTGCATCATTCTTCCTTTCTTTTTTTTATTTATTTTTAATTTTTTTTCATTCTTCCTTTCAATCACTGTATCAAATAGTCTAATGGCAAACTCATGATGGTCCTGAGGATATATTAATTTCTAGTGTAGGCCAATTCTCCAGATAGTTTGACATGATACTATTCAGGCCAAGGTTGCAGAGTCTGATTCTCCACAAAGATTAGTCAACTTTAGGAAGGGAAAACTTTAGAAATGTCTAAGAACTCTACACACACTTGGTCACCATCTTCCTAGTCTGTGATTATAACACAGAAATAGAAAAGACCTGACTAAGTCTTGCTAGAAAAGTCAATTCCATGTGTGCAGCTTAAAGAGGGCAGCACTTACCATGCTATGCAAGTACTTAATGTATCATCATTCTTTCCCCTTTCTCTTGGTGTCTATACATATATTTACTGGTGTGTTTTATTATAGCCCAGTGTAGTAGTGGTCAGAGACTATTGCTATCTATCATAGAGTTAAACAGTAATGGGGGACAAGGAAGGACCAAATATGACCTTGGTTCTAAGAGTGTCATCATTATTGCCTTAACATAGTTTTGTTCAGAGTTGTTAGCAAGTGCCAAGGTAGATGGATTAAATTGTTTGTTCTAGTTCTCACTTCTTTCTCCATTTCCCTTTTAGGAATATAACTGGATATCTGTGAATTAGCTGTATAATTTCAAAAACCTATTTTTTTAGTCAATCTATTGAATTTTAAGAATCGAAACTATTTTTGTATGTTGTGCCTACTCCAAAAGTTAGATTTATCAAAAGAGGCATGTAGCCAGAGCTTGTTACCATGTCGTTATAACCTTGGATGGTGGGATAGACATCTCAAATATTAATAAAAGGATGCTTAGGATGTGGTGAAAGGAGACACAAATGGCAAAATCCTTCCTCCATGACTTATAAAGTAAAAGGCATTAAGAGACAGGAGAAAATGATGCTTAAGAATGATTGCCTCGGGATCCCTGGGTGGAGAATGATTGCCTCACTGAGCCTTTTTGGATTCCTCATAAAGTAAACACTTGCTTACTAATGTAAACTTCTATACCTATTTTCAAATGTTTCATATGATTTTTCTTTTGGCAACTGCCTGCATTAGGAGGGTGGTGAGGATGTAATCAAAAGCGGGATGTTTGCTTTGGTAAACATTATGTATGTGCCAGTGGATATTTTGAAATTTATTATTACTAGTAGTCATATTAGCATTAGTATTTTGCATGGGGTCTTCAGGTGGGCGGTGAATGGTGAAAACAGAACGTATTTCTAATGTATGGGGCTTTTAACTCCTACAGTATCTTCCTTAAATTTTGATTTCATGAAGTGTTTTCCAGTGTGTCAAGTTCTTAATCAGTTATGCCTATGATGGTTCCTGGGCAATCATAATGAAAGACAACAATCAAACCTTGAGTTGTTCATGTGTGGATAAAGCTAGAACTTTGCCCAGCTTTAAAACAGATGCTACCACAAGAACAGATTCACTGTCAAAGTTCACTCTGTCCCCAGAATTTAGTTTCTCCTTTATGATTCCGTATGAATTTATATGGGCTGATTTTCTGAAGATGCCTTCTGTGAGTGGTCCTTTCTGATTGATAAAGGAATGCATATCCTGTAGGGAAAAAAAAGAAAGAGTATATAGCATTTCATATCCCAAGCCCAGAGCAAAAGCTTTCTTCCTTTTGGAAAGAGGTAGGGATGTGATGGTATACATTTTAGAGCTGGAAGTACTAAAGTCAATTTAGATTCTTTAGTCAATGACTCTCTATAGTTTCTAACCAAAAAATCCACCTTACAGTCATACACTGAAATATTGTAATCACTTATTTTAATAAGATTTTTTCATTGAATTTATCCTTTTAAACAAACTTCCATGTTTCCAGGCCTTTGTGGAATCCTCGCCTGTCTCCTACTTTACCAGTCTTTTCTCCTTATTCCCTTACATAGATGCTCTTCCCCAAAGTATGGAATACTTTTTGCCATACTCATTTCCCATTCATTTATTCCTCTTTAAGTGATTGCATCCTCCATTCCTACTATCTCTATTTCATTTCCTCTTTTCAAATCAAGCTCAAATGCTCTCTTCTTATTCTCTTATTACATTCCCTTCATGAGTCTTTCACTGTCCTTTGCTCTATCTTCATGTCCTCTCCCTGCAGTGTAGAAAGATAATAAGGGCTGGAGTGAGATAGACCAAGGGACCAGAAACTTATTATGCTTCTGATCTATTGTGGGACCTTGGGCACATGCAAACTGTACTGAGAACTTTCTAATTCATTTGTAAATTGTGGAGGATGATAGTTTTAGCTATCCCCTAAAATTGCCATGATGTAAGGACTGGGGTAGTAGCTAGCAAGTAAGTAATGTGGTAAATTTCTTCACACATAGCATAACATTCCCAAATCTAGTGCAGTGCTTGCAGAGGTCCTGGGTACTCAGTGAATTTCCACACTGAAAATTCAGTACACCAGTTTCAGATAACACATAACCAAACTCTTTGGCTGTCATTTAACATATTCTGGTAGGATTAATGGATTCATATTTGCCACAAGATGAGTCTTTATGCTTAGGTAAACTGTTTTCTAGTGTTAGATTAAGTAGACTCAGTTGAAGGAGACCTGAAACTACTGTGAGTTCCGGAAGACAATGGCAGAATGTGAAGATGATTCATGCACACAGAGTCCATTTTGACTGATCTGAACAGCACTACGTAGGTCTCTGTGGAAACAAGTGGAATGGACAAAAAGTTGTCCTATTGTATTAGCCTCATGACTCTGCAGTACCTAAATCAAATGACACTACGAAAGCTTCTCAGCCACAGCAGGGGCTGTCCAATGATTTCTCCATTTGGGTGTAGGTTTACATGAAAACACTTGGCCTCTCCAAGGTCCCCCTCCTCAGGAAGGCAATAAAAGACCAAACTGAGACCTACCAGAATTGGGAAGGGCAAGTTGTCATTATCACAGATATCAATGAGGGAAAATGGAAAGAGCTGTCTGGGTTTTGCAGAAGGTGCAGGTGTGCACTGGTTATTTTTGCAAGTGCCAGCGCACCGCCAAAAGGCCAAGTTTCTGAAAACACTAATTTTAATGGTCTTCTGGCCTGAATCTAAGGAAGAAGGGAGATTAGTGTATTTTAATTCACTTAGCCTTATTTTCACCATTGCTATTATACAGCGTGTTCATTGTAGTGGCTAGACGAGGGAAACTGAGTCATTTGTTGTATAGAATTCTGCACGTTCTGATGTTGGCTAATACCATCCTCTTGGTGTTGAAGACTTCTTGCCCATATCCTTCAGACTGATGGTTAAGCCTAGAGACTCGATCACACTCAAGGTCAGTATTTCCTGTGCCATCAGTTACTGTCGATTACACTGCATCAGGAGACACTGAACCTGTAGACGTTTGTTTTCTACTGGTGTGATCAGTGGGTTCAGGTGTCAGATCTCATTTTAAAAGCTAGAAGGATTTATATTCAAATCACGTGGAGTTTGCTAATCATAGGCTTTCCCAGCCCTTCTCCCCTCAGCCTCAGATATCCTCTTTGGTTTTCTCAGTGCTCAAGTTTCTCCCATGCAGAGGATCTGCCTCTTGTGACACAATTTGCCTGAGCCCTACTTCTCTGGTTCCTCTGCTCTGGGTCATCTTCAAGGACGACTTTCTGCAGTCAGGGTCCTTGGGAAGTTGTCATCACATGCTGGCTATGTGGTGGCTGTGTTTTCTTGTCATACCCCACCAACCCATCCAGAGATGATGTTTTTGTTTAAATATGTTTAACATTTACTGAAAAGAGCCTAAACCACAATGAACTGTGGAAACACAATTCCTCATACACACACTCAAACATACATGTATATATACATCTACACACAAGTACAAGGCTTGAGAAAACATAGAAAAAGCAAAACAAGGAGAGGTTATAAATGCATTTATTTACCACCAGTTTCCAGAGATGATTTTTAATTACTCAACATTCCCTATCAAAGGAAGAGCTTTCCAAAGAAAAGGTGATCAGCAGTGAAAAGCTGAATTCAGTGTTTCGAGTGGTCAGCTATGAATGTTTTCCTTTGAAGATACCTTAACATTGCTTAAATAAGTGAATTCCTTAAAAGTCAACAGATGAGCCAAACTGTTGAAGGATAAAGAGATGAGCAACATTTTACCAAATGACCTTAAACACCTGGCCTCTTGGCTTTTCTGGAATGTAGTGAGTACATCACCACCTCCACTGATGTGGGTGCCAGCACTCCACCAGAAGCATCCTGGTTCTGCCACTTAGGAAGCTCAGCATTTTAAAGCTTCGGTTTGCTCAACTTTAACATAAATGATGCTGCCTACAACTCTTAAACTAAATATATAATATTCTACTCAGCACAAGGCAATAAATGTCCCCAGGATGATTAATTTTGGGGGTCACTTCAAAAAGGTCAAATAATGTCAAATAAATGTGGCAAAATTTGGGGCATTTGACTTTCAAAATGAAAGTATGAATTTTCCAAAGCAATTTGACAATGGAACATTTCTGGGAATGGGAAAACAATGCATGGATCATATATTCTATATGCACAGATACCAATCTCTGTCTATACACTGGCATATGTAAGAAACCTACAGTTCTGTAGTTCTAAATAGCTCACTTGATGTCTAGTTTGGTTCTCTGTTCCAAGACTGCTAGAGTTTTAGGATTCCTTAATTGCCCCCATGAGTGTGTCTATTATCTGGAGTCTTCTAGTGCCAGGGAGGCTGTAAAATGGTGAAGTGGCACTTATCTGGTTGCTCTGTGTCATTGATGTACACTAATGGCCATTGAGGTGTCGGCACTGCTCTCTTGACCTGGGAAATTGGTCTGTGTGCCTGTTGATGAGGCATGTCTTTCAAGCCCAGTGGATTTCTATTTCTTCCATACTATTCTGTGACTGATGGAGATACTTTTACTAACCGATCTGTTCCATGTTGAGGTATAAGAAACTCTGCGTGACCATAGAGGGCCATATTTCTTAGACATGTCAGCTCGCTATTCTGTGAGGAATATCTGCTTCCTTTTGGTTTCCATGCAGGAAATGGTGCAGATATCCCATGGACCTGCCTAGTGGTTTTGAGCTTTTCCCATGAGATTGCCACCAAAATCTTCTACTCTATGCCATGAATCATTTTTGTTTCCTAGAAAGCTAAATCTTTAAGACTCATAAGCAACAAAGAGCTCCCTTTTCCTCATATTCTCCTCTTGCTTCTATTCCCTGAGGAGGTGATTTAGTTGCCTCTTAAGGCAGCTTAAGATGGGAAGAAGGATGAGGGACAAAATACCTGAGGTAAAAAAATGAGTTAGTACTTCAAAGATACTTCCTACCATACTTGGAATACCCCTTAGGAAATGCTGTTGTAGAGAACTGAGGATTAAAAGCCAGTGAAGAAGAGGATATGTGTAGTAGTGGTGCTGCCATGAGTTTTATGATGTGTGGTCTCAAGAAATAATGCCTCCTCATCTTGTAAACCACCATCTTGGGCGTGGTCCTTTGCACAGTCCTCTCCCACATTAACTCTTGAAAAGTCTCTTTTGGTTCTGGGAACTCTTCCTCCACCCTATGAAAGGAGGAGAAGCTACCTTATGGAAGACATGAGGACCAATTGAGAGCCAGCTCCAACAGACAGACACCTAGGTTAGCTCCAGATGAGCTGCAGGCTAACTGCAAGTGCACAAGTGACCTCAGATGAGCCTCCACTGAAGTGTTATGTGAATCATAACCAAGTTAAAAAGTTGTCTAACCTACTGAGTTATGGAATGATTTTTATTATCCATATAAAAACATACAACACAATACAGTACAGTACAATACAATACATTAAAATACAATACAAAAAGTATGTAATAGGATATGGTAGGCATTGAAGAAAAAGGAGATATTTTGTGGGAAGATTTCCTCAATATGAATATATGGGACCAAGGGAAAAAAATTAAATGGAAATAGCTGGGTCTTGGAAAGGGTTCATTTCTCATTCACTGGAAAAATAAAGAAAGAGGAAAAGTCAAGCGTCATTATGGAGATTCCAGTCTTCAGGACTTAGTAAACTGTAGACATGTAGATGGATGGACCCGTGCCAGATGGGTACTTTGTAGCATTCTACAGTTTTGCCTTTTTGGAAATCACTATCACTCTCAGTGGCTTATTTTCAGCAGTTTGTTTTTATGTCACTGATGAAAAACAAACAATTGTCTTATACCAGCATATTCTCAGACATGACACTAGACTAATCTTAATTCCTAATGACGTGGGTTACCCTAAAGATTTCCTCAACACAATGAGGTATATGTCGTAAAAATGCAGACATGTCCAAACTATGGAGAGATTTATGATATGTGTCTCTAGGTTCTGAATCTAAACTCTGTTTTACAAAATGGGGTGTTGCCAGAGAGCTGTGGTCAGCTAGGCTCCAATAATACTCGCTCTAGTCTCAGGGGAACTTCTAGTTCCATTAGTTGCTTTATTAGAAATGTATTTTACATACATTATTTTATTTAATCTTTACAGCATATCTGAGATTTAGACATTATTTTTATCCACATATTAGGGATGAATAAACTGATACTGAGCTTGAGTAATAGGTCAAATGTCATATAGCTGATTAATGGGAGCACTGGAGTTTGTACTCTGGAGAGGTGGTTTGAAGTCAAGTCAAGTCCTTTTTTACTCAATGATGTTGGTTCTTTTCAACTCATTTTAAAGAGCACTGGAATCCTATGGTACCTCAAGACCACTGAGCAAAACGAGGAGGGAGGAGGAATAAAGCCTTGCACTCTGGTTTCAAACAGAACACATTTATATATTACAAATAGAAATACAAAATCATGCATTATATGCTTAACTACATATATAATATAATATATATGTGGGATCCATTTAAAACTGTGTTTAAAAAAAATTCCCAAACACTCTATCATACCATGCTATCTCCTAATACTGCTAGAAACTTCTTGAAGTTTCTATGCTTTCTTTGTTCTCCAGTATGAAACCTCCCTTGAACTGTGAGCTAGCCTTAGGAAAAAGGAGCAGCTGGGAATCATTGCCCTGGGGATGCTCTGGGCTCCAAAACGGGGCGAAGTATCTACCATGACCCCCGGCAACCTTGCTGTCTGCATCTGGCCAAAGCCAATTAAATTATTCACAGACCTGCAGCCTTCTCATTGTTATCACAACTCATTGAATTCTCTCCCAAGAGAGAAGTGATGTCTTCTCCAAATATCTTGAGGCAATTTTCAATCAAAAAGTGTACAAGACAAGCCTGTAATGCAAAAAGACCACAAAGGGGTGCTCTTTTTTATATGGCATAGCTATAAGTCACATTTTGTTTATAAATCTTGGATCTAACCAATAATGTGAAAGACTTCTAAGAAGAATTCAGAGTTGATAAAAATATAGAGAAACCTGAGTTCTCTAAGAAAAATAAAATAGAGTGATACTTTACAGTGTACTTTGGGTACAGATTTTAAAATACTACTAGTCAGTGGGCTAAAGTTCTAATTTGTCGCCTAGTTTAATAGCTAACATTGTGATATCAATGGTTACATTTTTAAAACTAGCATGGTTTTCAAAGTAACCTACTTTATTAAACTTTACTTATTTTTCAAAATCTCATTTCCAGTTTATATTGGATTGTAACTTATGTATAATATCTTATTTAAATGCGTAAACCATAGACAAAAACTTATGAAATCCATTTCTTAAATGAGGAAGTATCTTAGTTGGAACGTGGAGATTCTCGTGGGTTTTTTTGTTTGTTCATTTGTCTGTTTTTTGAGGAAAATCTCACATGGCTGGAGAGAAAACATGTCTGTCTGTCTAACTGCAGTCCCTTCTCATGTCTTGCTTTGCCTAATGCTGGCTCTAGACATGGGCTGGGAAAAAGCTGTCATCTTATTAGGTAGGTGTGACTACATTAGGAATTCCTGCAATACTCTAGAGGTTTCTGTCTGATGTAGCAGAGGCAAAACAGTAGCCAAGTATTTTTCTAAATGAGCCACAACTTGCAGAGCAAGGCCAATGTATTTGGAGCCATGGGTGCTCATAGTGCCCAAGCCAACTAGAATGTGCCTTAATGACCAGAGGAGCTGGGTGTTGTTACCACTGTGTCATGAGGAGCCATGGCTTTGCCCAAGGTTCCAAGCTCCCCCCTCAAGGATCAGGTTGAGAGTTGAAGCTTGGCATGTCAAACTCTGGAGCCCAGATTCTTTTCTACCATATCACCCCACTCTATCTCTTTTGTTTAGTCAGTCTAGTATTGAATCTCCTGGATAGGAAAGGAGCTACTCAACTGCTCTGCATTTCCCACTTTAACAACACCCCTTCCCATATGCCACCCGAGTAGGATAACAAACTCTGCCATTCCAAGGAAGCCTATGAAGATGTGCTCTTTTCAGTACTGATGCATCCGATTTACTACTATGGATTCTAAACCCCAGAGGACACAAATGAGAGCTCTCTCTACCTTTTTTATGAAGTTGTCTTACAATTCCAAGCTGCAGGAATTAGACGGACAAAGAATGCTTGGGGCTATACGCAGTGATAAAATAAAAGCTGTCATCTGATTGGATGAGGTTCATTGCTCAATGTTGTATAACACTCCAAAACGGCATCACAAGAGAACAACATTCGCTTTTGGCAGCTGGGCTAGAAGCCTAAAGTCAGAAAGATGCACTTTTGAATAAGGCAAGTCATTGCACTTAGGAAGCTGGAAGCATAGAGACGGAGAACAGAGGACATCTTTTTAGATCTAGTACACAACCCGCTGTAGCAGAGTTCCAGGCATGAATGTATACAAAAATGTTTCACCGAATTCGATTTCTGAGGTAACCCACTCTGGTTAAATGTTTGACAAACGTAAGGTTATACCATGGGCTGTTGATGCTCTAGGATCTCTCTTAGGCCACTGAATTTTGTCTACCAGTTTCATATATTCAGAAGGTGTACAATGGCTAAGGAATCTACATTAATAAGGTCAAGTGAAGAGTTATAATAGCCATAACACATGCCTGTATTCTGAAACATGCCTCCACGGGTATGTAGAATTGAAACTCTTTGGCATTGATCGGTATTTTAGTGGACAAAGTGGCAAAAAGTAAGACAATATTTTCCTAATAGTATATTGGCTGTATTTCTGAGAAACGACCAGATAAGAGCAATTATTGTATCATTACATTTGGGCTGCATTTATTTTCTCCTCCTCACTCGATTCATCAATAACACCAAGGCATTTATCATAAAGGTAGAATGAAAATATACATCCTTGGATATTTCGAAGAAAATCCTTATGTAGATTAAAAAATATAAATATATGCACATATATATGTATATATAATATAAAATATTTATTGGAAACATTACAGAGAAAACACTTAGTTGAAGCTTCTCTCAGTCCCTACTTCCTTCATAGATACCCAAACTGTGACCCACGCGGAGCTCAGCTCTGACTATCCATTGACTTGCACATGCAAAAGCAGGTGTGTGGATTTTCTCCAACAAAAATGAAAGCATCAAAGCAGAGCCTAGGCTTCAGTGGAAAGGAAGACAAAGCTCCCTTCCATCATATCGCACTTACTCTTTTGTGTACTTTTTTGCAAACTATTACAAAAGCTACTCTCATAATTGCTTCATTCTTCCTTTCCTTAACTGTATAAAAGTAGATGGTCTAATGACAACCTCATGTTGGTCCTGAGGATATATTCATTTCTAGTGTAGGCCAATTCTCCAGATAGTTTGACATGATACTATTCAGGCCAAGGTTGCAGAGTCTGATTCTCCACAAAGATTAGTCAACTTTAGGAAGGGAAAACTTTAGAAATGTCTAAGAACTCTATGCACATGTGGTCACCATCTTCCTAGTCTGTGCTTATAACATGGAAATAGAAAAGACCCTACTAAGTCTTGCTAGAAACATGAATTCCATGTGTGCACCTTAAAGAGGGCAACACTTATCATGTTATCTGAGTACCTAATGTATCATCATTCTTTCCCCTGTCTCTTGATGCCTATATATATATATATATATATATATATATATATATATATATATATTTAGTGCTGTGTTTTACTGTAGCCCAGTGTAGTAGTGGTCAGGGACTATTGCGATTTATCATAGAGTTGAACAGTAATGGACCAAATATGACCTTGATTCTAAGAGTGTCATCATTATTGCCTTAACATAGTTTTGTTCAGAGCTTTTAGCAAGTGCCAAGGTAGATGGATTAAATTCTTTGTTTTCGTTTTCACTTCTTTCTCAATTTCCCTTTTAGAAATAGAACTGGATATCTGTGATTTAGCTGTATAACTTCAAAATTAATCTATTTCTTGAGTCGATCTATTGAATTTTCAGAATTCCAACTACTTGAAGACATGGGGACCAATAAGAGCCAGCACCAATAGACAGACACCTAGGTTAGCTCCAGATGAGCTGCAGGCTAACTGCAATTGCATAAGTGACCTCAGCTGCGGCCAGAACTGCTCAGGTGAGCCTCCACTGAAGTGTTCTGTGAATCATAAACAAATGAAATGGTTGTCTAACCTACTGAGTTATGGAATGATTTTTAGTATCCATATAAAAACATACAACACAACACAATACAATACCATACAGTACAATACAATACGATTCCAAAAATATGTCATAGGATATGGTAGGCATTGAAGATAGAGGAGATAATTTGTGGGAAGATTTCCTCAATATGAATGTAAGGGACCAAGGAAAAAGCTTTAAATGGAAATAGCTTGGTCTTGGAAGGGGTTCATTTTTCATTCATTGGAAAAATAAAGAAAGAGGAAGTGTCAAGGGTCATTACGGAGATTCCAGTCTTTTGTGACTTAGTAAACTGTAGACATGTAGGTGGATGGACCCATGCCAGATAGGGACTTGGTAGCATTCTGCAGTTGTGCTCTTTTGGAAATCATTATCACTCTCAGTGGCTTGGATTCAGTAGTTTGTTTTTCTGTCACTGATGAAATGAAAAACAGACACTTGTCTTATCCAGCATATTCTCAGACATGACACTAGACTCATCTTAATTCCTGATGACACGGATTACCCTAAAGATTCCCTCAACACAATGAGGTATATGTCATAAAGCGAAGACATGTCAAAAGTAGGGAGGGATTTATGATATGTGTCTCCAGGTTCTGAATCTAAACTCTGTTTTACAAAATGGGGTGTTGCCAGTGAGCTGTGGTCAGCTAGGCTCCAATAACACTCGCACTAGTCTCAGGGGGAACTTCTCCTAGTTCTATTAATTGCTTTATTAGAAATGATTTTACATCATTATCTTATTTAATGTTTACATCATTTCTAAGATTGATACATTATTTTTATCCAAATTTTAGAGATGAATAAACTGTTACTGAGCTAGAGTAATTGGCCAAATGTCCTATAGCTGATAAATGGGGACACTGGAGTTTGTACTCTGGAGAGGTAGTTTGACATCAAGTCAAGTCCTTTTTACTCAATGATGCTGGTTCCCTTCAACTCATTTTAAAGAAAACTGGAATCCTGTGGTGCCTCAAGAGCACTGAGCAAAACAAGGAGGAAGAATGAATAAAAGCCTCATGCTCTGGTTTCAACCAGAACACATTTATATATTATAAATAGATTTACATAATTGCGTATTATATGCCTAACTGCATATATAATATAATATAATATAGATATGGGATCAATTTAAAATTTTGTTAGAAAAAATTGCCAAACACTCTATCATACCATGCTATCTCCTAATACTGCTAGAAACTTCTTGAAGTTTCTATGCTTTCTTTGGTCTCCAGCAGTGTGAAACTTCCCTTGACCTCTGAGCCAGCCTTTGGAAGAAGGAGCAGCTGGCAATCGATCATTGCCCTGGGGATGCTCTGGGCTCCAGAACAGGGCTAAGTATCTACCATGAACTCTGGCAACCTTGCTGTCTATATCTGGCCAAAGCCAATTAAGTTATTCACAGTACCTGCAGCCTTCTCATTGTTATCACAACTCTTTTTTAATTCTCTCCCAAGAGAGAAGTGATGTCTTCTCCAAATATCTTGAGGCCATTATCAATCAAAAAGTGTACAAGACAAGCCTGTAATGCAAAAAGACCACAAAGGGGTGCTCTTTATCATATAGTATAGCTATAAGTCACATTTTGTTTAAAATCTTGGATCTAACCAATAATGTGAAAGACTTCTAAGAAGAATTCAGAGTTGATAAAAATAGAGAGAGACCAGAGTTCTCTAAGAAAAATAACATAGAGTGATACTTTACAGTGAACTTTGGGTACAGATTTTAAAATACTACTAGTCAGTGGGCTAAAGTTCTAATTTGTGGCCTAGTTTAATAGCTAACATTGTGATATCAATGGTTACATTTTTAAAACTAGGATGGTTTTCAAAGTAACCTAATTTATTAAACTACTTATTTTTCAAAATTTCGTTTCCACTTTATATTGGGTTGTAACTTATGTATAACATCTTATTTAAATGCATAAAGCATAGACAAAAACTGATGAAATCCATTTCTTAAATGAGGAAGTATCTTAGTGGAATTTGGAGATTCCTGTGGGCTTTTTTTTGTTTGTTTGTTTTTGTTTTGTTTTTTGAGGAAAAACTCACATGGCTGGAGAGAAAACGTGTGTCTAACTGCAGGGCAGTCCCCTTCTCATGTCTTGCTTTGCCTAATGCGGGCTCTAGACATGAGCTTGCGGAAAAGCTATCATCGTATTAGGCATTGTGGCTCCATTAGGATGTCCTGGAATACTCTAGTAGTTTCTGTCTGATGTAGCAGAGGCAAAACAGTAGCCAAGTATTTTTCTAAATGAGCCACAACTTGCAGAGCAAGGCCAATGTGTTTGGAGCCATGGGTGCTCATAGTGCCCAAGCCACCTAGGATGTGCCAGTAACGACCAGAGGAGCTAGGTATTGTTACCACTGTGTCATGAGGAGCCATGGCTTTGCCCAAGGTTCCAAGCTCCCCCCTCAAGGATCAGGTTGAGAGTTGAAGCTTGGCATGTCAAACTCTGGAGCCCAGGTTCTTTTCTACCATATCACACCACTCTTCTCTCTCTTTTGTTTAGTCAGTCTAGTATTGAATCTCCTGGATAGGAAAGGAGCTACTCAACTGCTCTGCATTTCCCACTTTAACAACACCCCTTCCCACATTCCACCCAAGTAGGATAACAAACTCTGCCATTCCAAGGAAGCCTATAAGATTGCTCTTTTCAGTACTGATCCATCCGATTTACTACTACACATTTCACATTCAAAGCATGGATTCTAAACCCCAGAGGACACAAATGAGAGCTCTCTCTACCTTTTTTAGGAAGTTGTCTTACAATTCCAAGCTGCAGGAATTAGACGGACAAAGAATGCTTGGGGCTATACGCAGTGATAAAATAAAAGCTGTCATCTGATTGGATGAGGTTCGTTGCTCAATGTTGTATAACACTCCAAAACGGCATCACAAGAGAACAACATTCGCTTTTGGCAGCTGGGCTAGAAGCCTAAAGTCAGAAAGATGCACTTTTGAATAAGGCAAGTCATTGCACTTAGGAAGCTGGAAGCATAGAGACGGAGAACAGAGGACATCTTTTTAGATCTAGTACACAACCCGCTGTAGCAGAGTTCCAGGCATGAATGTATACAAAAATGTTTCACTGAATTCGATTTCTGAGGTAACCCACTCTGGTAATGTTTGACAAACTTAAGGTTATACCACTGGCTGTTGATGCTCTAGTATCTCTCTTAAGCCACTGAATTTTGTCTACCAGCTTCATATATTCAGAAGGTGTACAATGGCTAAGGAGTCCACATTAATAATGCTCTTCAGGCGAAGAGCATTAATAGCCATAAGGCATGCCTGTATTCTGAAACTGGCCTCCATGGGTGTGAAGAATTAAAACTCTTTGGCATTGATCGTTATTTTGGAGGACAAAGTGGCAAAATATAAGCCAATATTTTCCTAATAGTATATTTGCTGTATTTCAGAGACATGACCAGAATAGAGTAATTATTGTATCATTACCTTTGGGCTACATTTATTTTCTCCTCCTCAGTCAATTCATCAATAACACCAAGCCATTTATCATAGAGGTCGAATGAAAATATACTTCCCTGGATATCTTGAAAAAAATCCTTATGTAGATAAAAAAAAGATATATACAAACAAACATAGATATAAAATAGAAAATATATATTGGAAGTTTTACAGAGAAAACACTGAGTTGAAACTTCACTTTGGTCCCTACTTCCTTCATAGATACCCAAACTGTGACCCACACGGAGCTCAGCTCTGACTATCCATTTACTTGCACGTGTAAAAGCAGGAGAGTGGATTTTCTCCAACAAAAAAATGAAAGCATCAAAGCAGAGCCTAGGCTTCAGTGGAAAGGAAGACAAAGCTCCCTTCCATCATATCGCACTTACTCTTTTGTGTACTTTTTTGCAAACTATTACAAAAGCTACTCTCATAATTGCTTCATTCTTCCTTTCCTTAACTGTATAAAAGTAGACGGTCTAATGGCAAACTCATGTTGGTCCTCAGGATATATTCATTTCTAGTGTAGGCCAGTTCTCCAGATAGTTTGATATGATA